>NW_017306694.1:970302-972457 GCF_000935625.1 Nanorana parkeri | reverse complement strand
GCCCTGGTATGGTTTTGGTGGTGTTTAAAGTGTGTCGCAGCATTATGGCGGTTTGGGGATCCTTGAAGGCAATTTTCTGGGTTGGATAATTTGACGGGGGGACCCATCAGTCGTGTGGGTGGCCTTCGTTGGTGGTAAGGTCACACGCCATGACCTGGTAAGAGGGACCACGGTGGGTCTGCGGGCAATTGAAGTACGTCCCCAAGGCGGTGTATGGCGGCTGGGGTCATTCCGTTTTAAGAAAGGTGCCCGCAGACACTGGTCTGAGTTTGGAAAGTGAGTGCCTTCAAGGACCTTGAAACCTAGCAAGCTACTGTATGGTTACTTGGTTATTGTTGTTTTTGATTGTTATTTAAAGAGTATTTATAAAAGTTTCATAATAAAAGGCTGCTGTGGCCATTTATACTCCAACCCTGGTGTAGCGTGGTAAGGAAGTGGGTGGGGAGTCAAAGGTAAAGGGGGGTGGTGGCAGTAAAAGGGGACCTCTGAGCTACCTTAGTCATGCAGTCCCTAATTACAGTCAGTCCCCGGGTTATAAAACAAGACAGGGACTGTAGGTTTGTTCTTAAGTTGAATTTGTATGTAAGTTGGAACAGGTACATTTTTAAGTGTAAATCCAGCCCAAATCTTTTTATTTTTTTTTATTTTTTTAGTTTTGGATAGCATAGGGAAGGGTTTACCCCCTGTAAAGTTTGTTTTGCTAGCCCGCCAGGAAGCTGACAGCGCCGCAGCTCCAATCACAGGTACTGAGACATTTCCCGATCTCTGCAGCTGCGGACCGGGATAATGTCTCAGTACCTGTGATTGGCGCTGCGGCGCTGTCAGCTTCCTGGCGGGCTCGGCACGTGGAGCTGCGAACACGCCCGAGCCCATCACTAATAGTAATAGCCTCCGTTTGTAAGTAGGAGTCGGATGTAAGTAGGATGTAAATAACCTGGGGACTGCCTGTACTCATCGCACACATCGAGCTCCCTGCGATCCTGCCCTTATCTCCATCTGATCCTTGCCTTTCCTATGAAGTTTCTCACTGCGCTAACCAGCCGGCGGAGTCATAGAGGACGGCATGGAGGATCCCTTGTGGCATGGCGACTGACTGAAAAAAATAGCGCTGAATTGGCATTTAATCGACTGGTTACGTGCTGCCATTTTGAATAATATAATGTTATTTGTGTTGCAGGACTCCCAAGATATGGGGCTGTGCAGGCCAGCGATCATGTTTTGCCGCTGACCTGTGTTTGGAAATGGCTTTTGAAGGATCTGGAAATGTTTAAATCAACGGTAGGCAACCTCGGCACTCAAACTGTTCTTATACCACAAATCCCATCGTGCCTTTGCCACAGGCATGACTCCCAGAGTCTTGCAATATCTCATGTGACTTGTAGTTCCACAACAACCTAAGAGCCGTGGTTGGCTACCCTTGGACTAATCATTGGATTGGATGGAGCAGAATTTTGTTGTTTTTTCAATGTACAATTTTGTGCTGCGTTTCTACTATCTGTTCCGCTAGTTTCAACACCTTTCTTTATCAGCTTTATTTATCAGCGTGAGCGTCTGGCAAACACATAAACAATTCACAACAGCAATTTTGCATTGTAGGATTCATTGTCCTGGCTGCGTGTAAAAAAAAAAGAAAAGGGCAAACATAATGCGTGGAGTATTATAACAATCACCATTTTTCAAAAACATCAAAATTGTATTTTTTTTACGTGATGCTTTATCGAAGAGAGAAATGCAACACAAACATCGAACACATTTATACGTAGAGCTTTCACGGTAAAACATCTGAGTCACTTTCATTTATTCATTTAAAATAATATTGTTTTATAGAATAATTAAAATACAAGGTTTCATAAAAAAAACACTTGCTGGTCTCTTTGTGGTTGTAAAAGACTAAGTCTATAAAATAAAAACACCCCATGGCCTCAAACATACAACATTTTCACATTATAAATATGGTGTTGACAAGTTCTCAGTTCAAACATATAAAGCACGATCTACAGAACATGCAGAGGGTTCAATTTCAACACATTTCTTGGATTAATGTCTGCTTCTTCAAGGACTTAGATCGGGGTGCCATAGGAATAGCTGTACAACTGACAACATAGGGATCAGTCATTTTTAAGTTTTAGCTTACCTTTCTGACCATATTCACGGT
>NW_017306694.1:961173-970245 GCF_000935625.1 Nanorana parkeri | reverse complement strand
CCGGTACACACACTTACCTTAAATGCAGGGTTCTAATTCCCATGGCATCCTCTAAGCATTGCATCTATGCTCTAGTCAGAGTATCTTCTCAAATGACCTTTAGGCTGCCTTGTTATCGCATAGTAAAACGCAGTGCAATGCAGTGCCCATTTTTTTCATAGCACCCCAATATATTTAAAGTGGGCTCTGATATGAACAGGGGGCTCTGATGTGAAGGGGGCTCCTAATGTAAAGGGGGTTCCTAATGTAAAGTGGGCTCTGATATGAACGGGGGCTCCCGATTTGAAGGGGGCTCCTAATGTAAAGGGACCTCTGATATGAACGGGGGCTCCTGATTTGAAGGGGGCTGTGGTGTGAAAGGGAGGCTCCTGATTTGGAAGGGGCTCTGATGTGAAGAGTGCTCCTAATGTTAAGGGGCGCTCTGATGTAAAGGGGGCTCCTAATGTTAAGGGGTGCTCTGATGTGAAGGGGGCTCCTAATGTAAAGGGGACTCTGATGTGAAGGGGGCTCCTAATGTAAAGGGGGCTCTGATGTGAAAGGTAAGCTCCTAATGTAAAGGGGGCTCTTAATGTACAAGGGGCTCTAATGTGAAGTAGACTTCTAATGTGAAGGGGGCTCCTAATGTAAAGGGGGCTTTGATATGAATGGGGGGCTCCTGATTTGAAGGGGGCTGTGATGTGAAGAGGGCTCCTAATGTAAAGGGGCTCTGATGTGAATGTGGGCTCTTAATGCAAAGGGGGCTCTAATGTGAAGGGGACTCTGATATGAACAAGGGGCTCCTAATGTAAAGGCGGTTCTGATGTGAAAGGGGAAGATGCATTTTCCGTTTGTTTTTGTGTGAGGCCTTCCCTTAAAATCCATACCATACTCCTATCTAGAATAAGGATAAGGGTCTGGTATGGATTTTTGCATTCTTTTATTTAGATTTTTTAAACCTTAGTGAAGGGTGCCTCTAGATGTTGCACACTTTTAAAGGGTGTCGTGACTGGAAAAAAGGTTGAGAAATGCTGGTATAGACATCTGATATCACAACTTCCATACAGACTGATAGACAGGGGGAATGCTGACTGGAGATATGGAAAGCCGGTCTGCATACGGCCACAATGCTGCAGCAGAAAACACGTTCACAGTTATTTTCTCTGTAACGTTGATGGCCAAGAAGAGCCCTGATTGATGAGACCCCGCCGTGCCCTCAAAATAGAAGCTTTTCACTTAGCGGCAGCACTCAGAGCATATAATCATCATACTGAGAAAGAACGCCACCTAATTCACCCCATATATGAGCGCACATCGCAGTATAGAATCGCAGTACACAGGAGAGGTCACCCGCCATGGCTGAGAGGACGAGGAGCTAGAGGTCACACTTCTCTACAGCGAGAAAACAAAATACGTTTACTTAGCTAGGAGAGAAAGAAAATAAAGTGATAAATATTGAATGTGAAACGCGTTTTACCCGTCGCTGCTTGGAGAAAAAGGTGCATCTGCAAATGCATTGGGCGGCTGCAACTACTGTTTTCCGCTGATACAAGCTAGACATTGCACCCAATGCAATTCGATGGAGTAGTGAGTAGTGGGCCTGACCAAGCAACAAACGTGGCAAAAAAGCCAATGCAGCAGATTTTGCAACATGCATTCCACGTTTTTCGATTTTGCGTTTGTGCACGTTTTATTGCGGGCAAAAAGCAGAGCAAAGACCAGCGTCTTCCTGGCCGTGTTTGGGGTGCCATTAGAAATAATGACAACACAAGCATGTTTTGTAGAGTTTCTCTCAACGCGCACACGTTTGGCACCCGTTCAGGAAAAGCGCAGGTGTGAATGCGGGCTTAAAAGTAAGTTTACATTAGAAGGGTTGCCAATTGTTGAAACTGCAATTAGGCCCCATTCACACTGAGCGGATAGCCGCGCGATTTTTGCCACGATATCGCGCAGAAGTCGCCGGCCAATGATTTTGAATGGAGCTGTCTTAATGTACAGCTCCATGTCGCCCGTCGCTCGTCGCGGTCGTAAGTCGCGCCTGCAGGACCCTTTTTTCGGCGGATGTCGCGTGATGTTTCTATTTTTTAATGCAGCCAGACGGTGAAGGTCGCGCTACCGTCGCTGGATCGTCACTGGAACGTCTCCCCGAAAGTCGCGCTATCCCGGCCGCGCTGATCCGCTCCTAAAGGTATGTTGCTCAGTGTGAATGTGGCCTTAGGTTATGGTGCCAGTTTATATCCAAAAGGAAGAAAACATCGAAGAGGCGCCAAGACTTCAATCCTCATTCAGAGCAGACAGTGAGATGGAGATGTCCATCTGAAGAGCTCACTGGTTCTGGTTAGGTAGCTCACAACAGAACAGGGCTATCATCCTGTGGGTTCCTCGGAAGCTACTCAATACACCAACAGAAGGAGTGCCAGATCAATGGTCAAGGAGTCCAAAATGCATTCATAGTTAACACATAAACACCGACGCGTTTCGGGAACTAAAAGTCCACCCCCTTCAAAAGGGCAAAAAAAGTAGTCAGAAGCTTGGAAGGACTCAAAGGTAAGCTTTGTAAATGAATCTGAGCAAAAATGATGCCACTGGATTAGGTAAGGCAAACAGTCAGAGGTGGCAGCAATGATGGCAACGCAGTGAGAGCAAATCCATTTTATATCCAACCGTTTAGGTTTCATGTCTTCTTCTGGGCCCCCAGAATCAGCGGAGACTTCCAGAACTCTGTGCCACCATTTTTGCAAAGAGATGGAAGAAAAACTGGAAATGAGCATCAAATTGGCTGTGAAAAAGGAACATCTCTGAAGGCTGACGCAGGCTGTGATTTCCGCAGCATTATTCTATATTAGGAGGTAAGACATTCTATATCTATGAATATCAATAGCAGGAAATGTACCCCTTCCTCACATGGCAATAAATGTGCTGCTTTGTAAACAGAGGAGACAAACCTGCTTCCTATATGCAGCTATAGGAGACACTTCAGATAACAAAACACCAATACAAAAAACAAGAACCCCGATACTGTATAACTAGAAACGCGGCAAAGGCAAATAGGCTGTTCACTATGCAGGAGAATAGTCCCCTATGTGGAGAAAATCCACTTTGCAAAAAATACCCAATCACGTGCAATGAAAAATTATCAAAACAGTATTATTGTGTGCATGTGATTGGATGATGGAAGTCATTAGAGCTTCACCTCAGTCACTAAGCTAAGGGAACATTTATTTGTAAAGTAAACAACCTCTATGTGATTTGTAAATCTACTCATAACCCATAACTAGAGTCTGACACTATATAACTGGAACCTGACCCTATATCACTGGAACCTGACACTATATCACTGGAACCTGACACTATATCACTGGAACCTGACACTATATAACTGGAACCTGAAACTAAATAACTGGAACCTGACACTATATCACTGGAACCTGACACTATATAACTGGAACCTGACTCTATATCACTGGAACCTGACACTATATAACTGGAACCTGACACTAAATAACTGGAACCTGACTCTATATCACTGGAACCTGACACTATATCACTGGAACCTGACACTATATAACTGGAACCTGACACTATATCACTGGAACCTGACACTATATCACTGGAACCTGACACTATATCACTGGAACCTGACACTGTATAACTAGAGTCTGACTCTATATCACTGGAACCTTACACTATATCACTGGAACCTGACACTATATAACTGGAACCTGACTCTATATCACTGGAACCTTACACTATATCACTGGACCCTGACACTATATCACTGGAACCTGACACTATATAACTGGAACCTGACTCTATATCACTGGAACCTTACACTATATCACTGGACCCTGACACTATATCACTGGAACCTGACACTATATAACTGGAACCTGACTCTATATCACTGGAACCTTACACTATATCACTGGACCCTGACACTATATCACTGGAACCTGACACTATATAACTGGAACCTGACTCTATATCACTGGAACCTTACACTATATCACTGGACCCTGACACTATATCACTGGAACCTGACACTATATAACTGGAACCTGACTCTATATCACTGGAACCTTACACTATATCACTGGACCCTGACACTATATCACTGGAACCTGACACTATATAACTGGAACCTGACTCTATATCACTGGAACCTTACACTATATCACTGGACCCTGACACTATATCACTGGAACCTGACACTATATAACTGGAACCTGACTCTATATCACTGGAACCTTACACTATATCACTGGACCCTGACACTATATCACTGGAACCTGACACTATATAACTGGAACCTGACTCTATATCACTGGAACCTTACACTATATCACTGGACCCTGACACTATATCACTGGAACCTGACACTATATAACTGGAACCTGACTCTATATCACTGGAACCTTACACTATATCACTGGACCCTGACACTATATCACTGGAACCTGACACTATATAACTGGAACCTGACTCTATATCACTGGAACCTTACACTATATCACTGGACCCTGACACTATATCACTGGAACCTGACACTATATAACTGGAACCTGACTCTATATCACTGGAACCTTACACTATATCACTGGACCCTGACACTATATCACTGGAACCTGACACTATATAACTGGAACCTGACTCTATATCACTGGAACCTTACACTATATCACTGGACCCTGACACTATATCACTGGAACCTGACACTATATAACTGGAACCTGACTCTATATCACTGGAACCTTACACTATATCACTGGACCCTGACACTATATCACTGGAACCTGACACTATATAACTGGAACCTGACTCTATATCACTGGAACCTTACACTATATCACTGGACCCTGACACTATATCACTGGAACCTGACACTATATAACTGGAACCTGACTCTATATCACTGGAACCTTACACTATATCACTGGACCCTGACACTATATCACTGGAACCTGACACTATATAACTGGAACCTGACTCTATATCACTGGAACCTTACACTATATCACTGGACCCTGACACTATATCACTGGAACCTGACACTATATAACTGGAACCTGACTCTATATCACTGGAACCTTACACTATATCACTGGACCCTGACACTATATCACTGGAACCTGACACTATATAACTGGAACCTGACTCTATATCACTGGAACCTTACACTATATCACTGGACCCTGACACTATATCACTGGAACCTGACACTATATAACTGGAACCTGACTCTATATCACTGGAACCTTACACTATATCACTGGACCCTGACACTATATCACTGGAACCTGACACTATATAACTGGAACCTGACTCTATATCACTGGAACCTTACACTATATCACTGGACCCTGACACTATATCACTGGAACCTGACACTATATAACTGGAACCTGACTCTATATCACTGGAACCTTACACTATATCACTGGACCCTGACACTATATCACTGGAACCTGACACTATATAACTGGAACCTGACTCTATATCACTGGAACCTTACACTATATCACTGGACCCTGACACTATATCACTGGAACCTGACACTATATAACTGGAACCTGACTCTATATCACTGGAACCTTACACTATATCACTGGACCCTGACACTATATCACTGGAACCTGACACTATATAACTGGAACCTGACTCTATATCACTGGAACCTTACACTATATCACTGGACCCTGACACTATATCACTGGAACCTGACACTATATAACTGGAACCTGACTCTATATCACTGGAACCTTACACTATATCACTGGACCCTGACACTATATCACTGGAACCTGACACTATATAACTGGAACCTGACTCTATATCACTGGAACCTTACACTATATCACTGGACCCTGACACTATATCACTGGAACCTGACACTATATAACTGGAACCTGACTCTATATCACTGGAACCTTACACTATATCACTGGACCCTGACACTATATCACTGGAACCTGACACTATATAACTGGAACCTGACTCTATATCACTGGAACCTTACACTATATCACTGGACCCTGACACTATATCACTGGAACCTGACACTATATAACTGGAACCTGACTCTATATCACTGGAACCTTACACTATATCACTGGACCCTGACACTATATCACTGGAACCTGACACTATATAACTGGAACCTGACTCTATATCACTGGAACCTTACACTATATCACTGGACCCTGACACTATATCACTGGAACCTGACACTATATAACTGGAACCTGACTCTATATCACTGGAACCTTACACTATATCACTGGACCCTGACACTATATCACTGGAACCTGACACTATATAACTGGAACCTGACTCTATATCACTGGAACCTTACACTATATCACTGGACCCTGACACTATATCACTGGAACCTGACACTATATAACTAGATTCTGACTCTATATCACTGGAACCTTACTCTGTATAACTAGATTCTGACTCTGTACTAGAACATTGACACTATATAACTAGATTCTGACTCTATATAATTGGAACCTGACACTATATCCCTGGAACCTTACTCTATATCACTGGAGCCTGACACTATATAACCGGAACCTGACACAATATCACTGGAACCTGACACTATATAACTGGAACCTGACACAATATCACTGGAACCTGACACTATATGAGTCTGACTCTATATAACTACAACATTGACACTATATAACTAGATTCTGATTCTAAATAACTAGAGCCTTGCAACCATGTAACTAAATTCTGACACTATATAACTAGAACCTTGACATTATATATCCAGATACTGGGTCTATAAAAATAGAACCTTCATAATATATAACTAGATAATGATTCTTTTTTTTTTTTCTCATGAAATATTTTATTTTTATTTTTTTCCAAGAAAATACATAAATGGCAGAAAAGGGAAAAGAAAAATACATGCCTTTGCCCTTATTATACATGTTACAGAGATGTGTTTGCAACATCAATACAGTATGCTAGTAAAACCAGTAAAATGCAATTATACACTACCTTGCTCTATTCTAATATTATTATTTAAATACCAAGAGTATCTAACAAGAGGAGTGCCCCTAGAACCTTCAAACACCGGTACTTGTTTACTTTGTTGCTTACCAGAAACTAGATAATGATTCTATATAACTAGAACCTTGACAATGTATAAGTAGAATCTTGATACCATAAACCTAATACTGCCTCTATATAACTGGAACCTGACAGTAGATAACTAGATACTGGCTCTATATTGCTAGAACCCAACACTATACTAGAATCTTGACACTATATAACTATATGCTACTGTAGCTCTGTATAACTATTACACTATGAGCTTTGACACTATGTAAATATATGCTGGCTCTGTATAAGTAGAACCCAATTCTATATAACTAGAGCCCAACTCGATATAACTAGTTCTATGACTCTATTTAACTAGAACCTTAATTTGACACTATATAACAAGATACTGGCTCTTTATTATTAGAACCCAACACTATATAACTAGAACTTTGAAGCCAACTAAACCTATTATGTACGTATGTACAGTATCTATCTATCTATCTATCTATCTATCTATCTATCTATCTATCTATCTATCTATCTATCTATTCATATCTATCTATCTATCTATCTATCTATCTATCTATCTATCTATCTATCTATCTCATATCTATCTATCTATCTATCTATCTATCTATCTATCTATCTATCTATCTATCTATTCATATCTATCTATCTCATATCTATCTATCTATCTATCTATCTATCTATCTATCTATCTATCTCATATCTATCTATCTCATATCTATCTATCTATCTATCTATCTATCTATCTATCTATCCCATATCTATCTATCTATCTATCTAACTATCTATCTATCTATCTCTCTCTCTATCTGGATAACAGAAAATTGCACTACAGCTTCCAAATATTGTATGCAAATGAGTATCTATCTATCTATCTATCTATCTATCTATCTATCTATCTATCTATCTATCTATCTATTCATATCTATCTATCTCATATCTATCTATCTATCTATCTATCTATCTATCTATCTATCTATCTATCTATCTATCTATCTATCTCATATCTATCTATCTATCTATCCCATATCTATCTATCTATCTATCTCAAATCTATCTATCTCATATCTATCTATCTATCTATCTATCTATCTATCTATCTATCTATCTATCTATCTATCTATCTATCTATCTATCTATCCATCCTTCCATCTATTCATCCATCTTTCTTTATCAGACTGCGATTTCAGCAGCATTATTCTTTATTAAGAGGTAAGACATGCTCTCTATCTATTAGAAAGAAAACATTCACATTTTTCTGAAACTTTTTAACGTTAACAATCAGTCATGTTTTCAAATCCTCACAATTAGTTCCAGTTCTGGACGGAAATATCTCTATTACTAACTGTATAAATCACTTTTATTTCGGAGGCGATGAGGGATTTTTCAGGCCAGCTTATAAGGATAACAAAATATGGAGATCCCGAGGGAGCCGTGTATTGTTATAGATATAACCATCACCTCCACATGAAATGAAAATTGTTATTTACTTTGTTAGTGAGAGGGAATCATTGTTGGATTGTGTCATATTGTGACGGGTTTACAGCGAGCCGACTGCACCGCGAGACAGTCAATGCCAAAACGGCGACAGCACAACGCAAACGCTCAGCGCAGATTAAGCCGATAATGGCCGGACCTTTGCTTGTGATTGAATATAAACATTTCTCCATTTGGATGACAAGACTTTCAATGAAGATTACTGCAAATCTTTTACTGCATAGGGGAAAATAATGTGTTGCGTCACCAATGTGAACTCTGATATGATAGGCTGAGCAGCTCAAGAAACCACAAAGAGTACCTGTTTAAGTAGGACTTACGTCAGGCCATCTGATCACAAGATTAGAAATATACCCAGCATACAGGACAAGAGAAGTGGTACTGTGCAGAGTCCATACATACAGAATAAGAACAAATACTGAGAATTACACCCGGCATACAGGACAAGAGAAGGGGTACTGTGCAGAGTCCATACATGCAGACTAAGAACAGACACTGAGAATTACACCCTGCCCG
>NW_017306694.1:938809-960742 GCF_000935625.1 Nanorana parkeri | reverse complement strand
CACTGAGAATTACACCCGGCACAGAGGACAAGAGAAGTGGTACTGTGCAGAGTCCATGCATACAGAATAAAAACAGATACTGAGAATTACACCCAGCATACAGGACAAGAGAAGTAGTACTGTGCATAGTCCATACATACAGACTAAGAACAGTCACTGAGAATTACACCCGGCACAGAGGACAAGAGAAGTGGTACTGTGCAGAGTCCATGCATACAGAATAAGAACAGATACTGAGAATGACACCCGGCATACAGGACAAGAGTAGTGGCATTGTGCAGAGTCCATACATACAGAATACGAACAGACACTGAGAATTACACCCAGCATACAGGACAAGAGTAGTGGTACTGTGCAGAGTCCATACATACAGAATACGAACAGACACTGAGAATTACACCCAGCATTCAGGACAAGAGAAGTGGTACTGTGCAGAGTCCCTATATAAGAACATATGCTGAGAATTACATGCATTGCATTGTTAGCGTTTCTGTCATGTTGGACACCTGTGTAAATGATGATTACATGTACAGATCCGTATTATTTACTGAACACATCTCTGGCTTCTGTCTCGGGCTGACCACAATCCTGAACTCTGGGGAGAAGCCAAAGCCACAGAAAATAATTCACTCTAAGATCAGCTCCTATCTGTTTCGTCTCCGGATGTAAAAATCCACCACAGCGGCCGTCCAGCGAACATCCAGATGAATTATACATGCGGTTAAACTGAAATTAAATCCTAATTTTGATTAATGAAAAGCTTTCAAGTGTTTTCAAATCATGAACTTGATCCGCATATAAAACACACCAGCTCCACTAACAAGAGGCTTGACTGCGCCATAACCAGCCGTGCACCTGGAAGGGTCCGCTGGACTGATTAAAGCATGGTACACTTGTACCTTTGGGGAGAGGTGTGGGACACGAGGGGTCCTGCACTGGGGCCCATTAATTACTCTTCTGCAGTCCTGGATCAGGCACATAGATAAAGGCTAGTCCCACAATTTCCGATGACATTAGATTGAGACCGAATTTTGGAGGTCCCAAGCTGAATCCAAACCTCACAGTCATTGATTTTTGCCATCACGCAGAATGATGGCAGAAAAGGACCAAGTGGTCCATCAAGTCCCAATTTTTTGTAGTTCTGAATATAGATCTATGTTTGTAACAAGCATGAGTTTACTTACTGCTGATCGAATCACTGCCTCTGCTGAAGTCTTTTTGAAGCATCCACTACTCTTTATGAAAAATAATACTTTCTAAGGTTAATTTTGAACTTTCCTCCTGCTTGTTTGGGGTCATGTCCTCATGTCCTTCATCTTTACTTCATATTGAAAACATTCCCCCTATATAGGCCTAACTAAAGATCTATATAGAGGAATGAGGACCTCCTTCCTCCTGCCAGGGTTTCCTCTAGTGATAAATCAAGATCTATATAGGAGAATCAGGACCTCCTTCCTCCTGCTGGTGATCCCTCTGGTGATAACTAAAGATCTATATAGGGGGATCAGGACCTTCTTCCTCCTGCTGGTGATCCCTCTAGTGATAACTAAAGATCTATATAGAGGGATCAGGACCTCCTTCCTCCTGCTGGAGATCCCTCTAGTGATAACTAAAGATCTATATAGGGGGATCAGGACCTTCTTCCTCCTGCTGGTGATCCCTCTAGTGAAACTAAGGATCTATATAGAGGAATCAGGACCTCCTTCTTCCTGCTGGTGATCCCACTGGTGATAACTAAAGATCTATATAAGGGACTCAGAACCTTCTTACTCCTGCTGGAGATCCCTCTAGTGATAACTAAAGATCTATATAGGAGAATCAGGACCTCCTTCCTCCTGCTGGGGATCCCTCTAGTGATAATTTAAGCTCTATATAGGGGAATCAGGACCTTCTGGCTTCTGCTGGTGATCCCTCTAGTGATGCTCCCCACAATCACCACAGTAAACCACCATAGTCACCATCAGGAAACCCGCCCTGAGAAATGCCATGCAGCCATCACTGCAGTGCTTAAAGAGAGGACGTGGCTGCAAATGAGCTGCAGTAGATCAGCAGCATTGAAATGGAACAAAGGAATTTAACAAAATATGAGAACTGTTTATGACACAGTGCAAACTAAAGTCACTCAGTCAGGGTTTACATCTACTTCAAACATAATTCAGGAAGTCATATAACCATACAATACTGCAACACCTAATTAATGGCGGATAAAGTACACGTTTCCAAATGATAAAAATAGTTCTGGTGACTTTCATAGTTGGAATAAGCTGAGATGAGCTGGAAATCTATATGTTTTCTTGTGTTGTATTATACAGAGAAATAACATCCGTTCGGCAACCCAACTCATCACTAATGGAAAGATGTTACCATTGAAAAGCACACGTAGTGCCTCTTCTCTTCCGAAAACAGGAGGGGTAACGATTTCCTAATAATTCAAGTTTCAAAAACGCTGTGGGGTTAGGAAAAATCTTTTTTTTAATCTGTTTTTCTAGGTAGCTAAGCAACATTAGAGATATTATACTCTGCTGTCAGCAACAAAACATATTGATCCATGGCGGTGGTACTCAACGTTGCTTATAGTGATGCGTAAGATCCGAGGATGGCGAATGCTGAGATTAACTCGCTGTAAACACAGATTCCACAGAAAACTAACCTGAAACGTAACTGTGTTTATAACCTGTAAGGGGGGCAGACTCTACTGATAGTGGCAGCGCTGAACAATGCAGGAGACAGGGACACCCAGGAACAGTCCAAGCAGGTTTGTCCGGCACTTTTATTCAGCAAGGCAGCAAACATACACAGTTCAAGGCAGGAGGGCTCTGTACAGCAAGTCAATAGAATACAACAAACAAGACATCTGCTCGCCCCAGCCACTAACTAAATTCAGGTTAGTTCCTGAGTAACAGGAGGTCCTCTCATGGGTTCCCCAAAAAAACCCTATACATTTTTAGTATTCTGTCAGCAGTCAGCTTTTTCACTCAGCGGCAGAGAGAACAAGAGAGAGCCTAGAGCATCAGTCAGCTCACACATATAAACGTCTGTGGCCAGCTGAGACTAATAATGAGGTCTGGCTACCAGGAAAGATGGGGACAGAGAAATGCAGACTTTATCCCACCCAAAGCTCTGCAAAGCCTCCAGGGCTCCGGCCCCCGAACATAATTTATTAAGATTTGTTTTCTTCATAACAGACACAAACCCTGGAGCCCTTCACCATGTGTAGGGGAGAAACCAACCCACCAAAGTTGGTCAAAGTTAAGGTATGTAATGACAACGGAAAGATTTAATTTACAAATGTTATTAGCATGTTGATGAGGGAAGAAGGGGCAATCAGGGAAGGCAGATTATAAGCAAATTAAACTTCAGCTTTAAGTCAAAAAAAATTTTATTTTGTTTAGTATAAAGTGGGTAAAGGTTACAACTCCTGTCAGGTTTTATTTTTCTGTCTCTGTCCTATTAAAGATTTCTCCTCACTTCCTGTATGGAAGACACAATAGGAAGTAAGGGGAAATCTCTCCGGGGTGAGGAAAACTCTCCTGTTGGTCAATTGTCACTGACATGTGCATCCCTATTGGAAGATTTTCCCCTCTATATCAGTTTAGGAATTTTGAACTTTCCATGTCTCGGTGACATCAGATCAAACTGAAAGGGTGACACAGATAGCAATAAATACCTGATAGGGGTTCTAATCCTTCCACATTCCATTCAAAACTCTAAATATAAGTTCGGGCTTCTGTATATTTGAGATTGATTTTTTTTGTTCTTCCTACTGTGCTATGGACTCGGTGAAATTGTCTTTACACTTTCTTGGGACGCTTGTCTATCTTTTGCAGTCAGACAGCCCCGAGCAGCGCCGGGTCCTTTTGCGCTAATGCTGACTGGGACACAGCACCATATATTTACATAAATTATCTCTCGGTGGTCTGAAGAACGAGCCTCGGCATCCAGCATTGTGTGCAGAAGAGACGTGAGAATGACTCAACTATTTAGGAGCTGACAAAAGCTTTTACCAGATTGTGTGAAGCGCACAAGGCCGCCGCGATCATTATGTAAACGATCAACAGGAAATAAGCGCTTCTCAGAGTAGTGATCACACTGCGTGTTATATGGGCAGATGTCAGGCAAACAGCCGGCTCTGCAAACATCTTTACTGCGTTTAAACTTTGCAAAGCTTCTGTGAAATTCGGTTGTTGGAAGTGGACGCATTCTACTGTAAACATATCCAGGCCACACACAGATAAATAAATGTAAGAGATGCGACCACTGCAAGCATGGTCTGCGGCTGGCGGGTCCTGTATTTAGATGGCAGAGAAAGGAGAACTTCCAGCAGTCCCTATGGAGAAATGGGACCCACCCCACATGCATGACAAAGGGATCCTGTGTGGCCCCAAAATGTCTCACTTGCACTACATGTGATGTGATCATTAAATGTCTGGAGTACATGATATGGATCCATGGTGTACTCTCGACACACATTCTATTCTATGGAGAAAAGGGAACACATCCCACATGCCTGACAAAGGGGTCCTATGTGGCCCCTGAAGCTTTTCACTTGCACTAATGGTGGTGTGATCACGTTATTAAATATCTGGCCTATATGATATGGACCCAAAATGTGCTCTCGACATTTACAGAGAAAAGGGAACCCATGCCACAATGCAATTTGTGTACTTCAGCAACCTACTGAGATATGCATATTGCAATAGGTGTGCTTTGGATGGGTTCAGATCCACCGGTTCACCAGTGGTAGATCCTAGGTCACACCTAAACTTGAGGGGCCCTTTAGAAGACACATGGGTTCCCATGTATCAAACCCTCAAGACATCACATTGCTTTTCACCCTATTAGTGACAGCTGACCAATTAGCAGGACACTATGCAAAGTGAAGAATCCTCAAGCAAAGAAGCCATAGATATGCAGGTGAAGGCTAGGCAGATTAGTGGTACACAGTTTGGAAATGTTATGGTCCAGGGTCTCTGCTTTGGTTTCAGAGAAAGTATATTATACATCAAGTTAGGTGCTCATTATTGGGTTCATTGGTTGGAGGTTTAGATTAAATATTAGGGTTGCATAACTAGAGAAGTTGCTCCACTCAAACTATCTCCTCACCAGCAAAACAGGATGGTGCAAGCCAGTGCTCCTTTTCTCTCTCCAGAAACAGGATGCAGATGGCATGTCCAATGTCCAAAACAGTTCTTTATCTCCAACTTCAGCATATAATTCTATATATAATTAGTCTTATAATACCAGATCCGTTGTAAATAAACAGCTATTTTTGACATTGGAAGTGCAACTAGCTTTTGTTATCGAACCAAGAAGGTAACAGTTGGGATTAGGGGTTAGGTTAAATTTCAAGAGAAGGTTAAGGGTTAAGTAAGTAATATGATGAGTGGGTGGCTGTGTGCTGTCCTTAGCCATGGCCTATGTTAGGTATGCAGAAACCAGACTATTGCCATCATTTCTAAGGAAAAAAAATCCCAACTTTATGATCTCTGTCCCAATATTCGTATTGGCCTCAAGTCCCACTTTTACTGGGCAGACTGGTAAAATAACAGCCATTCGGCAACTCTTATTGGGTGTGTTCATGCTGGAATAGCTCAGCTGGAGGTGTGGGCACTCCTAGAGTAAGTGTGCCCAGTACCCAAGAAGGAAGGAAGCTGATGACCACTATGAGGACCAGGAGATAGAATTGTCGGTGTGGGCTCCTCAGATCCCAGAGACAAATTTGGTAGAACTCCACTAAAAAGATCTGGAACTATAGAGTGGTGGATAGAGGGAATAAAGGATTAATAACTAAGAGGAAAACAACAAAACCGCTCTGGGTTAGAACTCTCCGTAGAGAAGGAGATAATACTAAGAGGGGGAGGAGATGGATGGAAAAGGATGCTTATTGTGAAAGATGGTTTTATTGTATAAGTATGGTGGTATTCAAGAAGGAATTGTAAAGTAAAGTATAATACTTGTACTTGAATGATGTTCTGTATGTGGGAAAAACATTTTTTGAATAAAGAATAAATATACAAAAAAAAAAAAAAAAGAATTGTCGGTGTGTTTGCTAAGTTCTTGCCTGTTTCCTTTATAATGGGACCTGAGAAGACTAACTAATTTAACTGAGCTCTAACTAGGAGCAAAGTAAACATTTGCATACTGTGCACGCCCAGGATCTCTGTGGACAGGTTCACGTTAAAGTACATTTACTTTAAACATAAACTGCAGCACATTAGATTTCACAAGACACCAAGCAACAGTACACCTTCCTGGCCTGGACAGGCTACCTACCTGCAAGATTCTTATTACCACTGGGAAACTTTAAAAGTGTAAAATCCCAACCTTTCCACTCATGGAAGCTGTACGGACCACCATTGCTGAACTTTCGGTGGGTCTGCGAATCACACAGATTTTTCAAAGACCTGAACATACATATACTCACTCATATTGTAGGCATGCCTTTGGGACTACAGTAGGTCAGAATCTAATTTGGATAGTTAGCTTCTCTGCCGAAGAACTTTTGAGAAAAACACACAGACTTAAGCAAAACTGAAAATAAGCTGCTTAATGTTGTGTTTTGCCATCACAGTTATTACACAGTTATTACACAGAAAAGCTAACGATCAGCATTTGTTGGTCTACAGTAGCCACATAAGCATGCCTACAATGCATGCCCAAGTCAGCAGCTTTAGTCACCTGATTCTCAGCCCCACGGTGGTCAGCACTCGCCTCTCTTCCCCCTTCAACTATGGAATGTCCCTCAGCATCCTCACGTCTAATGGAAGTCAGTGGACCTGCATTAGATGTGATGACCTTGGCGGTCCTTAGACCGCTGGAGCCCCGGGAAGAAGAGGCTGCGGGGACTGGTCTAGCCAGCGGGAGTGAAGATCAGGTGAGTAAATCTGCTTTATTAGATTCCCCTAGACAAAACGAGCACTTAACTTGCTATCCCCCCACTGCAAGTTTTTGATTTTCCCAGAGTTCTTCTTGTATATGTAAAATGTATATATAGCCAAAGCTCACTGTGGCAGAACTGAACATACACAGAACAGAACCTCTCATTGTAGGCATGCCTATGCGCCCACTGTAGATCAGAGTCTTATCCAGACCGTCAGCTTTTCTGCCAAATAGCATCCATGAGACATAGACTAAGGCGATCCTTTCCCTAACAATAAGTATGAATGTCGCACTTCTCCTTTAACTGCAAAGAGTCTGCAGCCCGTCAGCAAACTCCCGCCCCTTACATAACGGAATATTTTTGTGGAATGTATTTTTGTCGTCTCCATTTCCCCATCATTTGCGGTCTTTGTCCCAGGCGGCGCTTTGATTGTCACCTTTGTTCCATGTTACAGCCTGACAAAGTGAAGATTCCTCCAGCAGCAATTCTCGTAGTCAGCAAAGTTCAATCAGATACAATTGTGTCCGGCGGGATGGCGGGATGCGTTGTGTGCAGCTGTGACAGTCAAGGGGTCACCGTATAAGTGGGGGGCCAGAAGACAAAACAACTCTGCGATGTATGGAGCAGAAATAAGAACACAATGACAAATAATTACAGACAAAAGGCAGCCGGTTATAAATACAATTCAATCAACTTAAAACAAGTCATGTTTCTCAAAATGCACTTAACTGGGAGGGGAGGTGCACGAAACGAGCGTACTCAGCACCCGGGAAGAAAACAGATCAGCAACGGGGGACCACAGCAAATGACTTCCAGGACGAGAAACGTTGATGACAACTTTCACATGATGCTTTACTCTTAAATGGTTGAGTAGATAATAGATTGATATGGAAATTTACGGGGTTATTCACAGAAGGGTGAAGAGTTTGGAGAAGGCAGGAGAAGTGATCAATCTAGGACAACATAGCTGATTTGGAAAAATTCTCCAATGCAGCTCACTTTCCAGTTCAGCTATGTTGTCCTAGATTATTTACTTCTCCTGCCTTCTCCAAATGCGTCAACCTTTTGTGAATAGACCTGGGAATGTTTTATCAGCCATGAAATGAACAGGCCAAAGCTAGATTTATTCCACTCCTCGAAGTGCTTAAAGTATTCCAAGTTCCACCTGAATAAAGATTTATAGAGTTCTTATACACCTAATTGGATCAATATATGAAAATACATCAGAGCTACATAAATGTATTATAATAATACAGTGCGAGTGGGACATTAGAGTGTAGGCTCCTTTGGTGCAGAGACAGTGTGTGTCGGTAAACTTCTGCGATTACTGTGTTTTTGCACAGCGTCATCCGTGTGATCACCTTGATCACCACCGATACTTTAAAGTTGGAAGATCGTATGGAGTGCAGGTGGCAGTTGAAACAATACTGATGTGACTGGCTCAGTGTTTTCTGTTCAGCACTACAGAATATGTCAGAGCTATATAAATGTATAATAATAATAATAATAGTGTGTGACTGTGATGGGACATTAGAGTGCAGATTTTGTTTTATTTATAATTCCTTGCACACTCATACAAGATCAATACATAGTTAAAATTCCATAGAATAAAAATGATAATAAATAATGTAGTATAAATATAATAAAAAACAAAAATGAGCTTTCATCAGCAAAATTAACAAGACAGAATACAGCAGAAAGAAAGAAAACTACCAGCACAAATATAAATCCCAAAACTGTATGTACAACTTTATATTCAGACTAAGAAACGTTACCCGTCACCCATGCACGCAGCCTTTTTAAAAAACATTACCTGGAAAATCAAAGGGAAGTGAAAGGACAGAAAGAAAGCCGCACACCCCAAGATCAACAAGTGGCAACTATAGAGGCCTGACATTCCTCCACGCCTTTATCCAGGCCTCCCGCCGCCATCTGTCTTTCTCAAGACCCCGAAGCTTAACGACCTCACCCAGAATGTTGTGCACCACCACCTAGACAGGGAGGACTTTCTGCCGCAAGGTGACCTAACACCGTGCACTCCACATGAAGTAGCGGAACACTACGCTAACTAGAAATAAAGTGTCAAAATCCCGGCGAGTCTGCAATGCCCCATACACCCACTCTTCATAACACATGCAGGGAAAGAAGGGGATGCACAGAGCCCTCCCTACCCCTTTGTAGACTTCTATATTGAAAGGGCACTGAAGCAAAATGTGGTCCACACTTTCGACTTCCCAATCAATCTCCGCTCTTGGACAACCGCGGCGATCCACAGTACGGAACTTCAGATTCCCCTTCACATAGAGTCTGCCATGAAACGCGAACCAGGCCAGATCCCTAAACTATAATGGGATTCTTTCCAGATTAATCAAACGTAATCCCTCATAACTGGGCCTGGGCAACCCTTCAAGGTCAGCGGCTCGGAAAAGGAAGAACCCATAATTCGCTTCTCAAAGGACATCCTTGGAAGGGACCTGATCTCCTCCGCCGTTGCCTGCCACTGCCAAAGCATTTGCAGGCATTGGGCGACATAAGCCGGGAGCTCACCATGCTTGACCCTAAAGCTTTTTACTGGCCCGCCCACCTAGGCAGTCTCTCTGCCAGCATGTTACCAAGATTATGTTTCAAAAACATCAGAGAGAAGAAAACCACTGGGCTGACCATCCCTAGGCCACCCTTCCACCATAAAAGCTGGAAGAAACAGATATCCTGGCGTAGAGAGACACTGGAAAGATGCAAACAAAGCTGACACACACAAAACAAATCGGGATCAAGTAAGTTTTAATCAGGTTCACCCTTTCCTATAAAGAGAAGTGCCAAGCCTTCCATCTTGCAACCTTGGCATTGGCATCTCGCAGCCTGTTTTCCCAATTTTCATGGTCTTAATCGCCAGGGCCGAATTCGATGTCTAAATCTTTAAAGGAGAATTATGAGGTGAGGGATTTTCACTCTGAAACTGTCACAGGTCAGCACAGTAGATCGGGAAGTGAGCGAACACATACTGCCGCTCGCTCACTTCTCGATCTATTCCTGCAGAGAGCCGTGACTGTCACTCACGGCTCCGTGCAGGGACTCCCCCCCTCCTCTGTCTGATCCTCCAGCGCTGACTGGGGGAGGGGGCGGGCACTCAATCCCGCAGCTGGGTGGATCTCGACAGCAATGTCGGGATCCGGCCCGGCTACAGCGTCTCAGTATACTGCGAGCTACAGCTTTGGGTCACGGGAGAACGCTAGTTTGTGTTCTCCCGTGACCCTTAGAAGAACTATGGGGAAAAGCCCTGACCCCATAGTTCTCCTTTAACCTTCTGCTGGGGCTGATGGGTGACTGTGGACTTGGATTGTTCTCCTCTGGATGAGAGACTTCTGCAGACATAACATGTGTAGCATCCACAAAGCGTATTCTTTCTTTAACCTGCGGGTTCATAGGCTTAGGTAAACAGTCATCCTCGTTCTCATCCTCTGTTGGGAACATAAAGTTTGTTCCATGCAGGGGGGATTCCAACTCCTTCACGAACACCAGAGCTCCTCCGTGGCCCTCTACCTCCATTGGTGAAGCATCCAGACATTGCTGTGGAGGGAGCAAGGACGATAACTCCATTACAGAGGCCTCAGCCGGCTCCTGGACATACTCATCAACAGATGGGGACTTCTGATCAGCACCAGAATTATCCAGAGACTCTGTTGTTGGTGGCAACTCCGGATCGTCTGTGTCCTGGTCTTGGCTAAGCCCTCTGCGGTTTTTATTGAAGCTGGCTTCATTCTCAAACTTCTCTTTATATGGCCCACTATTCTCTTTCGCAGAGTTCACCAGGTCTCCCTGCTTCCGCCAATAAGTCCTCCAAGTCTTCCAGCTCCAGCTTGAACAAATGCTTTGCTGCTCCAGGCCTGGTCACGTTCCTTCTTCTTTTAGCGATATTCCATGCGCAAAAACGCCAGTTTTTCTTCCTCTTCGCTAATCTTTGCCAGGCGATCCGTCACTTTCTTTGCACTTTCTCCCTTCGTTGGACCACGGCTGAAGTCTGGCTCCCCCAGGGGACCCTCGCCAGGGTCATCCCCAGTATGCTCTATCGCCTCTGGCTTGCTGGAACTCCAGGTGTAATGGAGAGCAGCTCCGCCTGCAACCACCACTAGCTCTAGAGACTGATGTGACAGGTTGAATGTTCTCTGTACAGCACTCTGGTATATGTCACAACTTCTGTATATAATTGTATAATAATAGTGTGTGACTATGGTGGGACATTAGAGTGTAAGCTCCTCTGGTGCAGAGACTGAGGTGACTCTGTACAGAATATGTAAAGTATAAAATCTTTCGATTGGACAGACATGTAAACAGCGGAATGTATCCGTCGGGATGGTAGCGTTTTCCTGCCGGGAGGCATTGTGCAATCCTGTACATTGGCATTGTGCGATCGCCCTCTGTATTGTATTGGATGTTATTGTTGTCGCTGTCACTTGTCTGCTACGTTTTATGCGGTCCATGGCCTCAGGCGCAGCTCCGCTTTTCTTTTTGTGTCCTTTGCAAATGTAAAATAGCGTGTTACGTGTGCTGTACAGATCCGTCTTATAACAAGACACGGGGGGGTAGAGAAACGCTATTTCTCTATTTATAGATCCGCAAACACACCGGCTGCCAGACTGCAGGAAGATTTCTTGGAGGATGATTAAAAAAAACGCACCTGAATCAGGGGGTCCGTCCCGCCCAATTATCACTGAACACTGTGCTGGAAGCCGCATATACAGGGACACGTTGTGTTATTAATGGCATCTCTGGCAAAGGCCCAAATCCGGGGATGTAACCTCGCTTCCATCAATAAAAATACGTTATCCTTCATTACAGCTGTGTATTTCTTCCAGAGTTTGTAAAGGAGTCAATGAGTAAAGTTCTGGAATCAACATATATTCATTCTGAGCATGGATAACGCAGTGTCCTCATTCTGGCCTTGCAGTGCTGGGGACCGGGGTTCATCTTCCAGCAGGGTTTTGCATGCATGGAGTTTGCATCTTCCCCTCACGCCTGTAAAGATTTCCACTCACATTAAAAAAATATAACATCAGGTTGTTTCTCTGCATTTCGGTTGTGTTTGATGGTGTCAGAATTTTCCTGTTCAGTCAACTCCGCTACTGCCTAGAGATCCACCCAAGACGGCAGATCCCCCCCCCCCGGGTGTCTGCCCCGTTGAGGGGGCCATGGTCATATGAACATTCCCCAGTCTGGTCATTAGTCTTGGTCATGTATTTGGTAAAGTGCTTTATAAATCCTGTATAATAATAATGATAATAAATACTAATGCATGCCAAGCAATGCGTCATTGTAACATGTGAGGAAGAATGAGAGGCGATGTGATCTTTGATTGAAAACTTCCCTCACTGAGCCTCTCAACCGCTGACTGCTGTACGTGTCCTCATATGTGTAGTCTCTGTCATTGTTTCCATCCCCCAAGGGGATTCCCCTTTTCAATTACACCCAACACCCTGATGAAGGGGGTCTGTGTTTGCTTCCGAAACGCGCTGGCAGTTGGATGCTTTTATAGTTACCAATAAAAACTCCTTTGGACTCTTCTACGTTCGGTAGCGCCTCCATTTTTTGTTTATTGTAACATTCCAAATATTGATTACCTCTCACAGAGATCACAGTGCTCCCCCTGACAGAAGGACAGCGCCACCTTTGTTCAGGCATCATTCGAGGTCACCATCTACTTCCTGAGCTGAGATGCCGGCACAGAGATGATAAGAATGTTCCATGGCATGTCATGTGACCCAATAAGAATGTTCCATGGCATGTCATGTGACCCAATAAGAATGTTCCATGGCATGTCATGTGACCCAATAAGAATGTTCCATGGCATGTCATGTGACCCACTAAGAATGCTCCATAGCATGTCATGTGACCCAATAAGAATGCTCTATGGCATGTCATGTGACCAATAAGAATGCTCCATGGCATGTCATGTGACCCAATAAGAATGCTCCATGGCATGTCATGTGACCCAATAAGAGTGCTCCATGGCATGTCATGTGACCCAATAAGAATGTTCCATGGCACTCTTCAATCATTTATATCATTTGAAGTGGACCTGTCATCAGATATATATTTCATGTCAAGTGCAGCTTACTAAGTAATGTGTCCGTGTAACAGATTTTTTTAAAGTGGACCTGTCACTGGATATAACATTTCCATTGTAAGAGCAACATGCTCACTAATGTGTCAGTGTAACACTTCCAGGTATTTATTACCTACCAGATCACAGTACTCTCCCTGACAATGCCTTCATATGCATTTCTCTGCAGAAGGAAGGCACCATCTTTCTTCAGACATCATCCAGATTCCCTATCTACTTCTCAGACTGAGATGCCGGCTCAGAGCTGAAACAGTCATGTAAGTCCAGGTGCTTGTGAAGTTATTGGCTGTGTTCACAAATGTCTGTCACAGATCAGCTCCTGCTGCAGCCTCTCACCTTGTGACTTGCTACAGAGTTACAATGTTACAGTCTGATGACTGGGGAGGGGAGACTTAGGAAATGCTTCAGTCCGCCTGCAGCAGACTGATCACGGAGGGAGGAAATGCTTCTTCCTGCCTGCAGCAGACTGATGACATCATCCCCCCAAGACAAAGTCACTGATTGGAGGTAGAGATTTTCTGCAAAATAATACAGTTACTAAAAAATAGTGACATGTCAGGAATGCATTCATTCAGACTTGTACAGTTACTGACAGGTCCTCTTTGAGTCCCCCGGCATCCACTAAATATAAGTTCTGGGTGGACTGACCCTTAAAATAGTCATTTTTACATAGTCATGTGATGTCAAGGAGCGTCCCGTGTTTTCTCCATGAGAGAACCAAACAATAAAATCTTTCTTCCTGTCCTCCGCTCCCAGCGCTCAGTGTCGGCATCTGTATTTGTCATTTTAAAATTGGTTATTAAAATGATTTTTGCAAGTTTCCGGGAATATGAATAAAAAAAAAAAAAAGGGCCATTGACATGATCTATATCGTTTGTCGCGTCGTTCCTAGCGGCCCGCGTCATGGCGAATTAATAAAGAGAGGTGCGAGTTGCGAAGACAAAGTACAGATGGACATTGTTCCGTCGCGGTGGGATTCCGGGATCTCTGGAAAAGGAATTACTCACCTGGAGGACTCGGTGACTCACAGGAACTTTCCGCTGCTCACTGAAAACATTGTATTTTCTATTTGTCATTGCGGAGTGTTAATTAGGCACTGCCTATGGATTGGCTCCCGTACCCACCGAGCCACCGGCCAAGGAGGAATTGTCTGCGAGCACAAATGTGCCTTCAGTGTTCCCATTGCTGTTTTCTTGGGTGTGGTGAGAAAAATAAGATCCAGACAAATGGAAGAAACTCGCTCATATTGAGAATTCCAGAAAGAACAACAAAGTCTCAGGAGCGCGTGCTGGAGCGTCCGTCCGGGGAAAACCGGCTATAATACCTACAGAGAGAGCCCCTGAGATGTATTCTGCAGACTATTTCATCAACGACCAAACTAGAGATCTGCAGAACATTGCTCTGTCCCAGCTACCTCCTGATAGATACATATTGAGATAATCTGCAGATTATTTCATCACTGACCTCTCTAGAGATCTGCAGAACATTGTTCCATCCCCATCTATACCCCAACAGATGCATATTGATATATTCTGCAGATTATTCTATCACTGACCTCTCTAGAGATCTGCAGAACATTGTTCCATCCCCATCTATACCCCAACAGATGCATATTGATATATTCTGGAGATTATTCCATCACGGACCTCTCTATAGATCTGCAGAACATTGCTCCATCCCAATCTATACCCCGACAGATGCATATTGATATATTCTGCAGATTATTCCATCACTGACCTCTCTAGAGATCTGCAGGACATTGCTATGCCCCATCTACTCCCTGACAGATAAATATTGATATAGTCTGCAGATTATTCCATCACTGACCTCTCTATAGATCTGCAGAACATTGCTCCATCCCAATCTATTCCCCGACAGATGCATATTGATATATTCTGCAGATTATTCCATCACTGACCTGTCTAGAGATCTGCAGGACATTGCTCTGCCCCATCTACTCCCTGACAGATAAATATTGATATAGTCTGCAGATTATTCCATCACTGACCCCTCTAGAGATCTGCAGAACATTGCTCCATCCAACCTACTATTGCAATAATCTGCAGATTATTCCATCACCGGCCCCTCTACAGATCTGTAGAACATTGCTCCATCCCCATCTATTCCCTGACAGATGCATATTGATATATTCTGCAGATTATTCCATCACTGACCTCTTTAGAGATTTGCAGAACATTGCTCTGCCCCATCTACTCCCTGACAGAAACATGTTGCTATATTCTGCAGATTCCATGAACGACAGATCTAGAGATCTGCAGAACATTGCTCCATCCCATCTACTCATTGACAGATACATATTGATATAGTCCGCAGATTATTCCATCACTGAACCCTTTAGAGATCTGTAGAACATTGCTCCATCCAACCTACTATTGCGATAATCTGCAGATTATTCCATCACTGGCCTCTCTAGAGATCTGCAGAACATTGCTCTGTTCCATCTGACTCCTGACAGATACATATTGATATATTCTGCAGATTATTCCATCACTGGCCTCTCTAGAGAATAGATCTGCAGGACATTGCTCCATCACATCAACCCACTGACAGATACATATTGAGATAATCTGCAGATTATTCCATCATTGACCTCTCTAGAGATCTGTTCCATCCATCACCCTCCTGGTAGATACATATTGAGATAATCTGCACATTTTCTATCACTGACGTATGTAGGATCTGCAGAACATCGCTCTGTCCCATCTACTCCCCAGTAGATACATATTAAGATATTCTGCAGATAGCACTGTTCTCTATAGAGATCTGCAGAATGTT
The DNA here is from genome assembly GCF_000935625.1 of Nanorana parkeri. Lineage (NCBI taxonomy): Eukaryota > Metazoa > Chordata > Amphibia > Anura > Dicroglossidae > Nanorana > Nanorana parkeri. The sequence goes on along the minus strand of NW_017306694.1, from coordinate 944,948 downwards.
GCTCCATTCCTTCTCCCACCTGAGAGCTACATATTGAGATAATCTGCAGATTATCTCATCAATCCAATGCTCTGGGTTTCCAATAGGACAGGAGATGGTTACCTGATACAGCGGGTGTGTAAAGCTGGCCATAGACTTGTAGTTGTTTTTGTTTCAGCCCCACATGGATGGACCCTGGCACCCAGAGTCTTCTACTGAGCTCCTCGGGTCTTCCACTGAGCTCCCCGGCTCTTCCACTGAGCTCCCCGGCTCTTCCACTGAGCTCCCCGAGTCTTCTACTGAGCTCCCTGAGTCTTCCACTGAGCTCCCCGAGTCTCCCACTGAGCTCCCCGTGTCTTCTACTGAGCTCCCTGAGCCTTCCACTGAGCTCCCCGAGTCTCCCACTGAGCTCCCCGAGTCTCCCACTGAGCTCCCCGAGTCTTCTACTGAGCTCCCCGTGTCTTCTACTGAGCTCCCCGAGTCTCCCACTGAGCTCCCCGAGTCTTCCACTGAGCTCCCCGAGTCTCCCACTGAGCTCCCCGAGTCTTCTACTGAGTCTTCTACTCAGTCTTCTACTGAGTCTCCCACTGAGCTCCCCGAGTCTTCCACTGAGCTCCCCGAGTCTCCCACTCAGTCTTCTACTGAGCTCCCCGAGTCTTCCACTGAGCTCCCCGAGTCTCCCACTGAGCTCCCCGAGTCTTCTACTGAGCTCCCGAGTCTTCTACTGAGCTCCCCGAGTCTTCTACTGAGCTCCCCGAGTCTCCCACTGAGCTCCCCGAGTCTTCTACTGAGCTCCCCGAGATTCTGGCTATTGTATTCGGACAGCTGGAGCCCTCAGGACTGGTATATGAAATACAGGCCAGGCACTGATCAGTGTGACACTTTGTACATACAGGAAACGTTACATTGATTGTAGACCTATCATCACATATAATCATTGTATATATCTTGTCCACACAGGAAATGTTATATACTGTATACATTCCATGGGCTGCAATGCTCAGTGGTCACACACGAGTTGTTATATCTTTTGTCGGTGACAATAATAATTTGTTTGTTTCATAGAAATCGGCTCATAAACAACATTAAGGGGAAGAATGGCGGATTGTCCAATCAGGAGTTCTGTGTTCTCCGGCACATAAGCAGATTTGATATGGATGACTGAAATTTGAAGGGAGACAATGGACGGTACTGTTCTTGTACTACGCAGACAATCGGTTACAGTAGCGTGAAATGTATGACCGTCCAACAAAGCGCTGGATGCAATGGCGGGGCCCCGCACATACAATACATGTGTGCAGGTCTTCTGACAATCATTTCATGAGTCACATTCAGCTTACAGCAAAACAGATTGACTTGTTCATGGCGTTTAGGAAAACATTAAAGCTGCTCAACTTAAAAAACGCCAACAATCTGATAGAACATTGCGGAAGCGATTGTGAGATATCCTTAAAGTGGACCTGTCACCATACAAGTCTGAGTGAATAAATCCCTGATATGTCCCAATATGCAGCAATAGGATAATTTCTGAGAAAAGCTCCACCTTTTATCATTAAAAAGCCGTCCTTGAGCTCCTGTTAGTGACTTTGCCTAGGATGAGATGATGTCATCAATCTGCTGCAGGCAGGAGGAAGCAGCATTTCCTCAGTTTCCCCTCCCCCCAGTGATCAGACTGTACATTGTAAGTTTGTAGCAAGTCACAAGGTGAGAGGCTGCAGCAGGGGCTGAGCTGTGTCAGACATTTCTGAACACAACAGCCAGCATTTACATGACTGTGTCATCTCTGAGCCGACATCCCAGTCCAGGAGGTAGATGGTGACCCCGGATGATGCAAGAACAAAGATGGCGCCGTCCTTCTGGTGAGAAAAGCAGACTCCCCCATTGCCAGGGGGAGTACTGTGATCTCTGTGATATACAATAATAATACAATAAATAACTGGAAGTGTCACACAGACAAATTACTTATAATGCAGAATGAAACTATATATATCCAATGACAGGTCCACTTTAAAATAAATCTGTTACACTGACACATTACTTAGTACGCTGCACTTGACAGCAAATATATATATCTGATGACAGGTCCACTTCAAATGATATAAATGACTGAAGAGTGCCATGGAACATTCTTATTGGGTCACGTGACATGCCATGGAGCACTCTTATTGGGTCACATGACACACCATGGAACATTCTTATTGGGTCACATGACATGCCATGGAGCACTCTTATTGGGTCACATGCCATGCCATGGAGCACTCTTATTGGGTCACATGACATGCCATGGAGCATTCCTATTGGGCCACATGACATGCCATGGAGCTTTCTTATTAGGCCACATGACATACCATGGAACATTCTTACTGGGTCACATGACATGGCATGTAACATTCTTATTGGGTCACATGACATGCTTTTGAACATTCTTAATGGGTCACATGACATGTCTCTACCAGCCTTTACTCCATTGGCACAAAGTGATCTCTATGGCAGGATACTGACAACTCTCCTTACATTGGCTATGATTGGTCACATGATATTATGATTAGCTTTTCCTATACAGGCTTTGTATGATCACATGACATCACACTGCCAGTTTGACCTACATCGGCCTCTAGGGGGTCACATAATATCATGGCCAGCGTTCACCACATTGGCTCTAAATAATCACATTACCTCCTCGATCCGCCAGCTTTCACCATATTGGCTGTAAAGGATCACATGACATTTGTTACATTGTTATGGTAGAGACCAATCTTGACAGGTATTTGTCTCCATGTGACAGCGCCCAAATTAAATAATGACAAAGACAACTATGAAACAGAGGGGGCGTGGCCTCATTGTTTATTGTACAATAAGATGAAGTCTCTTATCTCTCTGCTTTAAAAACATTGTGACATGACAGGTCCCCTTGTTTTAGCTGACATTTCCCTCAAACAAATTTTCAGCGTGAGTGGCCGGGGTGAATTCAGGCGGGAGCACGGCGCAGAGACGGCGAGCTGCAGACCTCAGACACAATTCAGCCGAGAGCCGCACATCTGGTATACAATTCACCATTGTGTGCAGGTGATAATAAAAACATGTCCGCACTCTGCTAATGTCAGGTGGGGGGATGTGAACAATGACCCATTCTAATTGTACAGCCAGAGCCGGGCTCATCCGGGTTCAAGTCACTGCATGGCGGGTACGAACCCTCCGCAGCACTCACTGAGAGCAATACTAGAGCGCTGTCTGTGCTTCCCAGGCAGATATTTATCTGATTATAATGAAGTGTTCATGTACAAGAGGCAAGATACCGCACCCCGTAATGTAAAATCCCATGTCATGGCAGGAGCACGCACACTGCTTTCCTGAGACCTACAACCTCCTGCATTCTATCTATCTATCTATCTATCTATCTATCTATCTATCTATCTATCTATCTATCTATCTATCTATCTATCTATATTCTATCCATCTATCAATTAGCTACATATCCAGGGGCGTTAATAGAAATCACAGGGCCCCATAGCAAAATTTAGTATGGGGCCCTGTGATTTCTAGTTTCAGCCCTTGCAGAGCCCACCTGAGATCCCATACAGCCTACCTGGGAGTGAGCCTGCAAAGCCCAACATAGTCTCCATGGTGGGCTCTGGAGGGTTCCAGGTGGGCTAGTCACACTTCTGCACACCTCTTACCTGTCAGCCTCGATCCGCTGTTTTGCCGGCGGGCCTGGCCTCTTCCTCCACTGCCCTGCCGGGCCCTGGCCTCCTCCACCGCATCTGCTGGCTGTCACTGACTCAGCAGCGACTGTGAGGAGGAACGCTTTGCTTAACAGATCACTGGCAGGTTGTCAGTGATCTGGACAGCGGCGCATTCCTCCTCACAGCCGCCAGTGACAGCCAGCAGCCTGTGATGCCATATCGACCCAGGCGGCCCGCACGGCATCAGGGGAACCCCTTTGTTCCTCATCCTGGCTGGGACCCCCATGGCCCCATAGTAGCCATCCGGGTCTCTATGGCGATAGTTCCGCCACTGTACCTATCTATCTATCTATCTCTATATATCGATCTATCTCAGTGGTGAAACTAGGGGGTATACCTCGCACAGCCCTGGTAAGACCCCGCACAGCCCTGGTAGGACCCCGCACTTCCTCAAGGGACCCTACACAGCCCACCTGAGACTCTGCACAGCACATCTGGGACCCTGCAAAGCCCTCCTGAGACTCTGGAGACATCAGGCTGCCACCCCGGAGCAACACAAAATGTGTAACTTCATATTATTCTGCATTGCTGTATAATGTATTGCTGGGATTTGTAGTCCTCTATAGCTGATGGTATTCTGCATTGCTGTGTAATGTATTGCTGGGATTTGTAGTCCTCTATAGCTTGTGCTATTCTTCATTGCTGTATAATGCATTGCTGTGTGGTGGGCCTCCATGGTGGATCAGTGTCTTTATACTCATTTCTGTGCTCTCTTCTTTTGGTGTGTCGGCTGAACTTGGTTCCAAATTATTCACTTTAAGGTCACTGCAAAGGACAAAGGGGCCTCTTTGCGTCTGGAGGAAAAGAGGTTTAACCTATGCATACGGAAAGGATTCTTCACAGTTAGTGGTGTGAAAATGTGGAATAGACTCCCCCAGGAGCTAGTTCTAGCTAACTCAGTTAACTGTCATAAAAAAAAATCTGTCTTCCTTAATGCACAGAATATTACTGGATATTGAGTTCTTATAGGTATTTGAGGCATTAGAGATTGTTGATCCAGGGAATATCCGATCGCCTTATGGGATCAGGAAGGAATTTTTTCCCTGTTGGAGCAAATTGAACCATGCTTTATAGGGGGTCTTTTGCCTTGATCTATCTATCTATCTATCTATCTATCTATATATATATCTCTCTCTCTCTCTCTATATATATATATGTCTCTCGCTACATCTATCTATCTATCTATCTATCTATCTATCTATCTATCTATCTATCTATCTATATATCTCTCTCTCTGTCTCTCTCTCTATATATATATATATGTCTCTCGCTACATCTATCTATCTATCTATCTATCTATCTATCTATCTATCTATCTATCTATCTATCTATCTATCTATCTATCTAATTAGCACAGAACATAACTGGATATAAACTTTTCTGAGTAATAGCATTGAATCAGGAAAGAGCTTTTTCTCCCTACTGGAGCAAACTGGACTATGCTTTATACGGGTTTGTTTTTGCCTTCCTCTTGATCAATTGTGTGTAACTGGCGGCAAAGAGCTCTGTTTATGGGGGTTTTCTATTTATTTTTTATTTTTTTTGGTTGAACTTAATGAACTTGTGTCTTTTATCAACCTGTCCAACTATGTAACTTACCTTTCTATCTATCTATCTATCTATCTATCTATCTAATTAGCACAGAACATAACTGGATATAAACTTTTCTGAGTAATAGCATTGAATCAGGAAAGAGCTTTTTCTCCCTACTGGAGCAAACTGGACTATGCTTTATACGGGTTTGTTTTTGCCTTCCTCTTGATCAATTGTGTGTAACTGGCGGCAAAGAGCTCTGTTTATGGGGGTTTTCTATTTATTTTTTATTTTTTTTGGTTGAACTTAATGAACTTGTGTCTTTTATCAACCTGTCCAACTATGTAACTTACCTTTCTATCTATCTATCTATCTATCTATCTATCTATCTATCTATCTATCTATCTATCTATCTATCTTTTTCTGACTGCGATTTCAGCAGCATTATTCTTTATTAAGAGGTAAGACATCCTCTCTATCTATTCGAAAGAAAACATTCACATTTTTCTGAAACTTTTTAACTTTAACAATCAGTCATGTTTTCAAAGCCTCACAATTTGTTCCGGTTCTGGACGGAAATATCTCTATTACTAACTGTATAAATCTATCTATAATCTATCTATGTATTATCTATAATCTATCTATAATCTATCTTTCTATCTATCTATCTATCTATCTATCTATCTATCTATCTATTATCTATATTCTATCTATCTATCAGTCAATCTATATTCTATCAATCAATCTATTTATTATCTATAATCTCTCTCTCTATATTATCTATAATCTATCTATCTATAATCTATCTACCTACCTATCTAGGTGATGGATTATGGCGGGCGGTCACCCATGGCGATGACCGGTGCTAAGTGTAAGTCACTCAG
>NW_017306694.1:931365-938741 GCF_000935625.1 Nanorana parkeri | reverse complement strand
TACCCGGAGATGAATGGAATTCTTTGTATGGGCAGAAAACAATGCGCTCTGTTGATGCGGAGTTCCTTTCATGAGCATCAGAGTTTTGTTCTACCATTGAACTTAATGGAGGCCCTGGCCATGTTTACGGCTGATACAATGACTTTTCTGAGGATTCTGTGTCCAGGCGGAGGGCCCTCGATGAACTCATTCCCACTTCATAACAAACATGGGGAACATTCTCAGACGTGACACGCACAGATAGCACCCGCCACAAAGCTCAGATTGTCATTCCGGGGAGGGGACATTTTTTTATCCGGATACACCAGAAAGTGACCCTTCCCATCCACCCCACCAGCCCCCCATCTTGCGTTGTCTCTCCTTAAAGGAAACCTGTAAAACGATTCATCTTTATCTATATCACTTTTTATTTAAAGGGTTTTGCGCACCGCCAGAGCCAATAGAAGCGGCTATTTTGAAATATATTAAAGGTAAAGTATTGGGAGAGTAAAATGTACGCTTCCCAATGCTTAGGTCTACTCTATAGGTGGAGAGCTGAATGATCACGGACCACTGATTGCTCAGCTCGCGGCTTCTCCGTGCAAGACCAATGAGTCTCAGGGCCTGTTCACACGACGTCCGTTTTCTGTGCTGACCTGTATCCGTACGCTCCTGCACTAATAATGCATCCCAATGTATCCCTATGTGTTTTATGGGCTACAGTTCTCACGTGCGCAGTCCCTTCAGGCTACGACAGAAAAATACTGCATGTCACATTTTGTACGGTCAGGAAACGGTCCGGAAACGCAAAACGCATAAAAAATGCACTGCGCTGCAGCTAACCTACTGACAGCCCCACTCCAGCAAAAAAAAATTTTTTTTTTTTTTCCTGGAACGCATCAAAAACGCGACAAAACACATAGCACCACGTCTGCTGATCCGCACCTGATCAGGACCTGAAACTCATGTGAACAGGGCCTCAGTCACGGCTGCCCGCAGGGATTTCCCCTCCCCCTTCTGTTCCTCCAGTGCTCATTGGAGGGACAGACAGGGGAGGGGCTGGCTCTGGCTCTAGAGAGGCAGAGTCCGCAGTCAATCAGGCAGCGGGGTGGCTCCTGATAATATTGGCTGCAGCACAGCTCTCCACTGACTTTAGGCCACAGGAGTGCTTTAGTAAATAAACTCTTTTAAACCAAAGGAGGTCTAAAGCCAAAAAAGGTTTGGCTTTAGTTCTTATTTAAGCAGACATGGCCCACTGTTATCACCCTCAGGAAAACGGCCCTGGGAAATGCCGTGCAACCATTGCTGGAGTGCATGTAGACAGGAAGTGGCTGCTAAGATGCTGCAGGAGATCATCAGCACTGAGATGAAACAAAGGATGGGAAAAAAAAGTCATCAGGCATAGAGTATTTGCTCATTATATACAGTATGTAGGCTGTGCGGCACAGTGACTGCACTTCATGGTTCCACTCTCTCAATGAATGTCTATGAGTCTTCTCGGAGAGGCCGAACACAATAGACTCATAGATAGGAGATGACAGTCACCCAATCTGGCTCTGTGAGGATGATCCCTTATCTGTCTCAGATTTCTAAGTCTTGTCTGTGAATTAATTGTTCACATAACTCTCATGTCTTTCGGCTGTTGAGAATATTTTCTGCCCTTTCTGCTTGCAATGATGCAGCATGACCAGAACACAGGGAAAGAAGTGGGAGGGCTACAGCTTCACAAGTGATCAGTGGCCAGCCAATGACGTGACAAGGATGGAATGTTATGTTTTCAGGTAAAATGCCAGGATTGATATAATGTAAGGGGGCGGGACTACAGCTTAATAATAAGAGCCAATTGGCTGACCAGTAGCCCGCCAATTGTGTGTGAAGAGGATGGAACGTTCGGTCTCCATGTTACATACCAGGAGTGATACAATGTAACCTATGCTCAGGGTAAGAATGGGGCAGAGTCACAACTAAGTAATAAGAGCCAATCGCAGACCAGTAGCTAGCCAATCAGGTGTTAAAAGGATGGGATGGTCTTCCTTTAGGTTGCTTGCCAAGAATGATACATTGTAACCTAAGCTTAGGAGAAGAAGGGGGCAGGGCTACAACTTAGTAATAAGAGCCAAATCCAGACTAATAGTCAGCCAATCAGGTGTTAAAGGATGGTATTCTCCATGTTTAGGTTGCATACCAAGAATGATGCAGTGTAATTATGCTTGGGAGAAGAAGAGTAAATACAAGTTTTGGACTTTGTTGGAAGAAGAGGACATGGCTAAAACTAAATAGTAAGACCCAATCATGGACCAGTAGCCAGCCAATCAGGTGTCAAAAGGATGGAATGCTCTTTCTTTGGGTTGCATATTAGGAATGATACATTGTAATCTATGCTTAGGAGAAGAAGAGGGCATGACTATAACTAAGTACTAGCAAGAGCCAAACACAGACTAGTAGCCAGCCAATTAGGTGTCAAAGGGATTGAATGCTCTTTCTTTAGGTTATATACCAAAAATGATACATTGTAACCTAAGCTTTGGAGAAGAAGGGGGCAGGGCTACAACATAGTAATAAAAGTCAATCACAGACTAGTAACCAGCCAATCAGCGGTGAGAGATTGGAAAGATTGGAATGTGCTTTCTGTAGGATACATTGTAACCTAAGTTTGGGAGAAGAAGGGGGCAGGACTACAACTGAGTAATAAGAGCCAATCACGGACTAGTAGTCAGCCAATTGGGGGTCAAAAGGATGGAATACTCTTTCTTTAGGTTGCATATTAGGAATGATATATTGTAACCTAAGCTTTGGAGAAGAAGGGGGCAGGGCTACAACTTAGTAATAAAAGCCAATCACAGACTAGTAGCTAGCCAATCAGCTGTGAAAAGGATGGAATGTGCTTTCTTTAGGTTACATTTCAAGAATGATACATTGTAACCTACGTTTGGGAGAAGAAGGGGGCAGGGCTACAACTTAGTAATAAGAGCCAATCACGGACTAGTAGTAAGCCAATTAGGTGTGAAAAGGATGGAATGCTCTTTCTTTATGTTATATTCCAGCAATGATACAATGTAACCTAAGCTCAGGGGAAGAAGCAGGCAGGGCTGTACTGAGTTGTAGGAGTTTATTGCTACCAATGGCCCATGAGGCCAGCCAGTAGTGTGTGAAGAATCATCTAATCTCAGTTCTACACACTTGTTGCATGGTTGCCACCCTTACAATGCAGATCAGTACAATGTAGAATATAAAAGGCAGGAAAAATATATTTTCCTTTCTCCCTGGACTTCTGCCCGTTTTCTATCCATTCCTGGTCTCATACTGACCCTCGTGAACTCACAACATACACCTGTAACTCTTCCTTAGACGTTTTCTCCCTGTTACCAGGTGACCCCGTTTTCTGGCAGTACTTCCAGTATCCCCCCACCGCGCAAACATGTTGTCTGTTTCATGTTTTTCCCATCATTCCTCCCTCCGAGGTGATGACACGGATAAGACGTTTACAGGTACCGCCATCTGTTCGTACTAAATTCTTAATTGCATTGTCGGATCCTCCAGAATGGCGATGAATATTTCATCATCACAAACTCCGAGAGAAGTTGATGGAACCGTCTAAACCTGGCTTCCAGAAATGAAGACGCTTTGCCGCGGCGAGTTTTTATCACCTAATGCACATAAAACCTGCCGAGGATGCCACATGTGTGTTATTTTCACAGGTCACGCTGATTGTGAGAGTGGGGGGGGGGGGGCACATCTGCCCCCCACATCAATCTGGAAGAATACTCTGCTTGATGCACAAAGTGTGAGTGAAGCCAAAGAACCGGAGTGAGTGACTCACACTTCTGACATTCCACCTCTCTGTGTTTAAATCCCGACTCAAGTAGCAGGAATAAATATGCAGTTAGTAACACTTTATAATAACAACCTCGATGTTTATAGCCTTTCCTGTCCCAACAGTTGTTCCAGGTGTCTAAATATGACTGTGCTGTCCAATAGGCACCAGTGGTAGACCCGATGCCCTCAGTAATAGTTCTGGTCTGACATGCCCCTTTTGTTCTGTACAAAACAAGTCTGTTTGAGGACATTTGTGGTGAGGGCTGTGGCTGTGATGAGGGCTATGGCTGTAATGAGGGGTGTGGCTGTTACTCAGCTCTGCCAGTACAGAGCACTGGAGGGGGGAGGGCAGGGAGCAGCATTTTTCCTGAGAGAAAAGGGTATTTTTAGGCATTTCCAAAATCATAACATGCAGGGAGGGTGCAAGAGTATGAGGAGTTTAAAAATACATGATACTTTAATTGGGCTTTAAATACACTAGTGCTGATTCTTTCAGTAGGGGGGAGGAGTTAAGCTGCATGCACATCTCCAGCATATTTCAAACGGAGAAGCAATGACTTACAACGGCTTTACAAAATATTTTATTAGATATATTTATTGATTTGTTCTGTTTTTTTGGGGGGGTCTGGTGTTTCTCTTTAGGCGTGTTTGCAGCAACCAAAGAGAAAGTTACATGAGGAACTCTTTATCCGTGGCTTCCTCTAGAGACCTGGCTCAGAAGTGTGTCCAGGAGCGCAGGAAGCGTGGCGGGAGTGAAGCCAGAGGACGGGGCTGTACATGGCGTGAGCTGTGAGTAAATAAAATACTTTGCAGTCTATGTGGCCTGGAGACGCCTCCTGTGTTCTTGGTTTTATGGTCTCATCAACGTAACGTGTGCCCGGAGGGCCTGAGAACCATTCCCTCTCTCCTGACCATGTGATCCTTGGAACGTTGGTCTGGACCTTCCTCTAACTGTCACTCTTCTACTGTCTGCTGATCCCTGTTACTGTGCCAGAAAGACACATTTCTCAGAGGCTTCCGGCATCTGACTGTATACTGGAGGGAAGCCCCATATATTCATGTGTGCACAGAGATAGAGCTGCGAAACAAAACTGTTTCTTAGCAGAAGCATCTTTAAAGGGTATGTCCAGCCAAAACTGGATGGAGGGGTAAATGGTCCCCCTGTCAGGTTCTTACTACTGTCTGGGGATGGGTTAGAGAGATATCCCCTCACTTCCTGTTCTGCTAACAACATTTATTAGACAGGAAGTGTTGGAAACTCTCCAACAGCAACACAGACTGAAATAGAAATGTTTTTTTTTTTTAGTAGAATATGGGAAGGCTAGGACCCCTGTCAGATTTGTATTTCTGTCTGTGTTGCAGATTTTTCCTCACTTCCTATCAGGTGAAACTGTTGTCACTTGGACAGGAAGTGAGGGAAAATCTGTCTAACAGAGCCCCGGATGGTCGTAGGAGTTCTTATTCTTCCCCACCCTATGGAAAAAGTAGACATACACTTTAAATAATTGTTCTGTTGTCTATGGAAAGTGTGGTCAGGAGTTGGAGGATTAGTCAGTCTTCTGCTCAGATCGCGGTGTTGATCATGTGACCTGTCATGTCCATTACATCACAACTCAGAATAGTTAAAGTAGAACTCTAGCATTTTGTTTTGTTTCGAATAGAATGGGGAACTGTAAACTATCCCCCGTCCTACAGGGACAGTCAGGGCTCCTCTGTAAACTAACCTCCCTGGTTCCTCCTTCTAAGAGAAATTCTTTATACATTTCATTGCACCAGTGATTGCAAGATGGATGAGAGGAAGGAAGGAAAGGAAGGGAAAAAAGAGATGATAAAGGAAAGAAAATAATAAGGAAGGGGGAGAAGGGAAGGTGAGAGGGAGGAAGGACAATGAGTAGATAGGGAAGGAAAAGAGAGGCCAGGGAGAAAAATAAAGGAGAAACAGAAGGAAAGAGACAAGGAAGGAAAGCAGGAGGGAAAAGATAAAATGATAAAGGAAGGAGGATAAAAAGGAACGAAAGAAACAAGGAAGGAAGAATGGAAGGAAATAGGCAAAGGAAGTTAGGAAGAATGGAAGGGAGGAAGAAAGAATGGAAGGAAAGAGGCAAAAAAGGGAGTGAAAGAAGCAAGGGAGGGGAAGAAGCAAGGATGGAAGAAGGAAGGGAAACAGTAAGGAAGGAAGAAGAAACGGAAATAAGCAAGGAAGGAAGAAGAAATGGAAAGAAGGAAGGAAGCAAGAAAGGAATGAAAGAAGCAAGAAAGGAAGTAAAGAAGAAAGGAAGGAAGAAAAAGGGAAGGAAAGAAGAAAGAAAAGAATGAAAGAAGAAGACTAGGAAAGAAGCAATGAAGGAAGAAAGCAAGAAGGAAAGAAGAAAGGAAGCATGAAAAAAAGGGAAGGAGAGAAGAAAGGAATGGAAGAAAAAAAGAACAAGGCAAGGAAAGAAGCAAGGAAGAAAGAATGCAAGAAGGACAGGAAAGAAGCAAGCAAGGAAGGAAGAAGGGAAGGAAAGAAGACAGAAAGAAGCAAGGTAGTTAGGAAAAAGGGAAGGAAGGAAGGGAGAAGAGAGGGAAAGAAGCCAGGTAGGAAATAAGGAAGGACGGGATTGGTCACACACAGGAGATTTCCTGTTGTTAAATCTCAGTCATGTAGGGAGCACAGTATAAAGACCCGCACTCCGTCACTCTGGTTTGTTGGTACTAAACATGGAATTCCCGTCTTTGGAAATATTAGAATGTAAATAAACAAGCAAATGATGGAAGTGTCCAGAGCATTCCCTGCATGTGATGTGAGCGGTTCCCAGTGTTCGCAGTGAACCTTCTCTGGGAGTTGCTCATTTTCCCTCATTTTGCAGTTTGCATTATTTAGTGAGGCATCAATCCAAAGCAAATTCCATTGGTGCCATTTTTAAAAACACATTGCAATGGGCCTGTCAGATATCTTACCGTATATGGCTGTGGGACTGCGAATTCCCTCAGTGACTTGTTCAGTGATCGAGTGCCTGTTCTTCGGCCAATGTAAACATCTCAGTGGTCATCTGTGTCTCTGCAGCTCAACTTGTGGGGGACGGAGAACCCCAAACCGCTGGACTAAAGGGAGGGCCACTGTGTGCCAGTCCTCACCACCTCACCTACCTGGTGCCCAGTGGCCCATGCTTCAACATGGAGTTACATATGAAATTCAAACTTATGTAAACCCTTCTGTATTTAGCTTGATTTGTGTGCCGTGTATCAAAAACATTTGTCATATTTTTATATAAAATCCTCGTGTTTCCCTTTTTTTTATCATTAGTTCCATCTCTGTGCTGCTGATATTCTGCAGCCTTTTTGAAGCCGCTTCCTGTCTACATGCACTCCAGCAATGGCTGTATGGTATTTCTCATCGCAGGTTTCCCGATGTTGACAGCAGTGGACCATTCCTGTCCTGTGTAGCATATGGAAACCTGTGTAACAGGGTTACAAAGCAGGAGCACAGCTGAAAGACAGAAACAGAGCGTTGTCACCAGATAACAGGAAGTGCCTGAACAAAAATCTTTATGGCAGGATCACCAGGGATTATTGTAATCAAAGCTGCAAATTAAAAAAAA
>NW_017306694.1:928062-931150 GCF_000935625.1 Nanorana parkeri | reverse complement strand
GATTATTTATGAGATTTTAGTGATTGGGTTTACATCAACCTCAATAATAAACTCTGTGTGTGTTAAGACTAAACATGCAGAGATTATAACGTTTCATTTAACCACAACATCGATTAAGAGTACCTGTCATCACTTTAATACCAAAAATGTACACTTCTCCTTCAGCATTGCATAACACAAGGGTTCAGCAAACTGGAACATGACCAGCAGCCAGAACTCCAAATGGTTGTTATACAATCCCAGCCTGTATCACAATCATAGGGTACCAGCTGTCACGGTCCCCAAGTTTAGAAGATTTGTCCCTGGAAATGCCTGTGATGTTTAGTCACCATCAGCTGAGGGGATAGAACTGATGGGAAGCTGCACCATGAGTGATTTGCAGGGTGAGAATTAAAACAAATCGGCAGGTAAAATTGAATTATTACTTTTATGTTTGGCTGAACTATGCCTTTAAGGGCCCATTTACATCTTTGCAGTGCGTTATGTCACATGTTACTATGCGTCACCTTTAAATAAATGGGCAGACAACATACCACAAATGGTGTGAGAGATGAGGGTGACAGAGGTCAGGTCACAGTACTGGAAATAAGCAGAACCACAACTCAGGTACCTACAGGTTTTTAAACAACGCACAACATAAACTATCAGACAAAATGAAGACAAAAGCAACAGAAAGGAATGGAAGCATTTTCCAAGTTGCAGGCAAATATCCACAACCGTACAGGCTAAAATGGCCAACAGGCACGCAGTTATCCACAGCAACACAAATTACAGGTCAGACATCACTCAGCCCGCTGGGCCACCCCATGCCACTTGAAACGTGACTAAATCAAAGAGCCGCCAACACTCAATCTGCTACTGATCACCTGGACCTTTAGTTGCCTGTTCACCTGAATGGCACAGAGGAGGGACATACCCCACCTCCCTTTGTTCTAGCATTCGTCAGTTTACATGGGCTGCCAACAACTAGGCAGACATTACTAGCTCCTCCTTACAGCATGCTCTGTAATAAATATTTATTTGTTACATATTTTTACACAGAAAAAAGAAAAGAAGGGGCAGCACCATAGAGCCATTCCACCAAGCCGGGACAACACGGAGCAATGAGAGGACCTGGATGTGTGATGATAAAAGGTTGTGGATAAGTTTGTTCTGCAGATCTTCATTCTGAGGACAGGTAATCATAGGAACAGAGACTATGCTCTGCATATATACTGTATATATATACACACACACACACACACACACACACACACACACATTTGTGCCAAACACTGAAAATAAAAAAATGTCCAACGACCATTGACCATTTCTTTATAGAAACCCAAGAATTTCTCTTTGTGTTTAAACACTCTATAAACATTCCATCTCTGAGCAAACATCGCCTTTGTTCTGCGTTATTGTCTGATGGATGGGCGGGATTATTGATAAGAGTGACATTTTACGGGCTGCTTGAGCGCAGGACTCCGGCTAATGCTCCGCGAAGGGATGTGACAGCCCAGAAGAAGGGAGAGTGGCTAAATGGGGCTTTTTGGCTAAAAAGAGAGGAATAGTAGTGACAAGTGAGGATATAACTGCGGGCAATCGGCGCTAACCTTTTCTGTGAACTTGGGAGAGTCACTTTTGTTTTGCCGCCCTTCATGCATAAGAAATGAATTTGCAAGCAAATGCCACGGCGTTGAGGAGATGGCGCGGAGTGGCCGGGATTCGGAGGGACCCTCGGTAGAGGGCGGAGAGGGTCTTACAATAACTGTCTCTGCACGGGGGGTTAAATTGAGGCTTCTGCTTTTCTCAACAAAAAACAAAGCTTAGAAAAAAACAATACACATTGTTAAAGTGTATCTAAAGCCACAACATTTCTTTTCCTTTTGGATGGAGTGGGAAAAGGTTAGAACAGTTTTTTGTATTGATGTCTGTACTGGGAAGATCCCCTCTCTCTCTGTTCTGGTAGCCATTGTGATCAGGACAGACAGGAATACAAAATTTTTAGGGTTGTCACCAAAACAGGAAGTGAGCTTAATATATCCAAAATAGGTTTTCAAAATGAGATCTGGGGATACCCTACTGACCATGCCCACTTTTAATCACACTCACAAAATCATGCTCCCCACCTCAAAGAATATTTGAACAGCATGGCTTAAAGTGACACTAAACTCAGGAGTTAAATCTTAAAAATACATTCAAGTACATTAACTTAAAGGAGAACTATGAGGTGAGTGATTTTCACTCAACCGCATAGTTCGAGCCGACGTGTGACAATGAAACTGTCACATGCCGGCTCAATAGATCGGGAAGTGAGCGAACGCATACAGTCGCTCGCTCACTTCTTGAGAGTGTCCTTGCAGAGAGCCATGACTGTCACTCACGGCTCCCTGCAGGGATTCCCCCTCTCGCCTGTCTGATCCTCCAGTGCTGACTGGTGGAACGGACAGGGGAGTGGGCGGGTACAGCTGGCTCTGCCTCTAGATAGGCAGAGCCCACTGTCACTCACGCAGCTGGGTGGATCTCGACAGTAATATCGGGATCCGTCCCAGCTGCAGAGGTCTCAGTATACCGCAAGCTGTATACCAGAACCTGGCCATAACGCACTGCATATGGTGTGAACAGGCCCTGTAGCTTGCGATATACTGAGCTTTGGGTGACTGGAGGACGCTAGTTTGTGTTCTCCCGTGACCCGTAGGGGAACTATGGGGAAAAGCACTTACCCCATAGTTCTCCTTTAACAAAAATGTATCTTATTTGTATATCACTCGGCTGTAGATCCTCAAATCATTTCTGAATTGGTGCTGACACTGTCCTTCCTTCTGGAGGGTGGCTACTTTTGTTCCCCATTGTCCCTGTGTGTGTTGTAAAGTAGTCACCGCTCCAAGCTCACTCCTGTGATGGGACTACAATGTCAATACAAATTAGTAAACTAAACATGAGATTGTAGTCTATCACGGGAGTGAGTTTGGAGCGGTGACTACTTTACAACACACACAGGGACCATGGGGAACAAAAGTATCCACCCTCCAGAAGGAAGGACAGTGTCAGCACCAATTCAGAGATGATTTGAGGATCTACAGCCAAGTGATACACAAATAAGATA
>NW_017306694.1:906718-923960 GCF_000935625.1 Nanorana parkeri | reverse complement strand
TTGAGGAGATGGCGCGGAGTGGCCGGGATTCGGAGGGACCCTCGGTAGAGGGCGGAGAGGGTCTTACAATAACTGTCTCTGCACGGGGGGTTAAATTGAGGCTTCTGCTTTTCTCAACAAAAAACAAAGCTTAGAAAAAAACAATACACATTGTTAAAGTGTATCTAAAGCCACAACATTTCTTTTCCTTTTGGATGGAGTGGGAAAAGGTTAGAACAGTTTTTTGTATTGATGTCTGTACTGGGAAGATCCCCTCTCTCTCTGTTCTGGTAGCCATTGTGATCAGGACAGACAGGAATACAAAATTTTTAGGGTTGTCACCAAAACAGGAAGTGAGCTTAATATATCCAAAATAGGTTTTCAAAATGAGATCTGGGGATACCCTACTGACCATGCCCACTTTTAATCACACTCACAAAATCATGCTCCCCACCTCAAAGAATATTTGAACAGCATGGCTTAAAGTGACACTAAACTCAGGAGTTAAATCTTAAAAATACATTCAAGTACATTAACTTAAAGGAGAACTATGAGGTGAGTGATTTTCACTCAACCGCATAGTTCGAGCCGACGTGTGACAATGAAACTGTCACATGCCGGCTCAATAGATCGGGAAGTGAGCGAACGCATACAGTCGCTCGCTCACTTCTTGAGAGTGTCCTTGCAGAGAGCCATGACTGTCACTCACGGCTCCCTGCAGGGATTCCCCCTCTCGCCTGTCTGATCCTCCAGTGCTGACTGGTGGAACGGACAGGGGAGTGGGCGGGTACAGCTGGCTCTGCCTCTAGATAGGCAGAGCCCACTGTCACTCACGCAGCTGGGTGGATCTCGACAGTAATATCGGGATCCGTCCCAGCTGCAGAGGTCTCAGTATACCGCAAGCTGTATACCAGAACCTGGCCGTAACGCACTGCATATGGTGTGAACAGGCCCTGTAGCTTGCGATATACTGAGCTTTGGGTGACTGGAGGACGCTAGTTTGTGTTCTCCCGTGACCCGTAGGGGAACTATGGGGAAAAGCACTTACCCCATAGTTCTCCTTTAACAAAAATGTATCTTATTTGTATATCACTCGGCTGTAGATCCTCAAATCATTTCTGAATTGGTGCTGACACTGTCCTTCCTTCTGGAGGGTGGCTACTTTTGTTCCCCATTGTCCCTGTGTGTGTTGTAAAGTAGTCACCGCTCCAAGCTCACTCCTGTGATGGGACTACAATGTCAATACAAATTAGTAAACTAAACATGAGATTGTAGTCTATCACGGGAGTGAGTTTGGAGCGGTGACTACTTTACAACACACACAGGGACCATGGGGAACAAAAGTAGCCACCCTCCAGAAGGAAGGACAGTGTCAGCACCAATTCAGAGATGATTTGAGGATCTACAGCCAAGTGATACACAAATAAGATACATAGTTGAGGTACCTGAATGCATTTCTAAGATTTAACTCCGGAGTTTAGTTCACTTTTTAAGGGGGGTGAATAACCAGAATCTGTGCCTATTTGCAGTATACAATACACGTGTATGTCCCAGTCCTTGAACCCACAAAATACTGTCAAAAATGACAGTCTTATAGACACACATAAACCTCAGGACAAAGGATCATTGTAGAATAAATTAAACCCTTCCATTACATTTGCTTTTCTGCGCACAAAAAACAGGAACTTCGTTAAAACCAGCATTTCTTGAAACAATGATCACATGTAGTCATCAGTCAGGACTATGTTACATAGGGGAGTGCATTACATATCCGTTCATTACATGTGTTCATTGTCTCAAGAGTTGCTGGTTAAAACGAAGTTCTTCTTAGACAAAGTGATAGTTTCTTGAAAAGCAAATGTAATTGAAAAGTTACCCTTTGTCCTGAGGTTTATGTATGTCTGTTAGACTGTCACTTGTGGCACAGTAATTAGCACTATTTTTCTTGTAGTAGGACTGTGGCATATATGTAGGGCTGTTAACACCTAGTGCCCATTACTAATGCCCAGTTCAGAAAAATTGCATTTTGTTGATGAGGATGCGGTATTGGTTTTACAATGCTGGTACTGATCGTGGGATTATGTAAGCAAAGAATATGTTGTCCTGCAATGGCCCATCTCATTATCTGCAGAACAGAAGTAAATAGCCTATTGTGGCCATATGAGGGGCCTGCACCATCCCTGCACTAAGTTCCTGGGTATGCAGTCCTGCTGTGCCTATTACAAGGGGTACCCACCATCAATGAGCTGAGTTCCCAGGTCTGCAAGCCTGCTGTGCCCATTATAAGGGGCTCTTACTATTCAACAGCTGTGCCCTTTATAAAGGGTTCCCAACAGCCCTAGGCTTACGTCTTGGGTCTATACACCTGGTGTGTCCATTATGAGAGTCCAGAATCTGGAGAAATCTCTGTGCGCAAGGGACAAGGCCGAAAAGCAATATTGGATGTCCGTGATCTTCGGGCCCTCAGACGGCACTGCATTAAACACAGGCATGATTCTGTGATGGACATCACTGCATGGGC
This sequence comes from Nanorana parkeri, assembly GCF_000935625.1. Taxonomy (NCBI): domain Eukaryota; kingdom Metazoa; phylum Chordata; class Amphibia; order Anura; family Dicroglossidae; genus Nanorana; species Nanorana parkeri. The sequence goes on along the minus strand of NW_017306694.1, from coordinate 921,460 downwards.
TAAGGAAAATTTTCAAAAATCACTGTCTGTGAACACAGTTCACCGTGCCATCCAGAAATGCAAGTTAAAGTTCTATCATGCAAAGAAGAAGCCATAGCTGAACATGATCCAGAAACACAGCCGTCTTCTCTGGGCCAAAGCTCATTTACAATGGTCTGTTATAAAGTGGAAAACTGTTCTGTGGTCAGATGAATCGAAATTTGACGTTCTTTTTGGCAACCATGGGCGCTGCATCCTCCGGACTAAAGAGGAGAGGGACCTTCCGGAATGTTATCAGTGCTGATTTGAATAGCTTACATATCTGATAGTATGGCAGTGCATTAGTGCGTATGGAATGGGCAGCTTGCACATCTGGAAAGGCACCATCAATGCTGAAAGATATATCCAGGTATCAGAGCAGCATATGCTCACATTCATATGACGTCTTTTTCATGGAAGGCCTTGCATATTTCAGCAGGACAATGCTAAACCACATACTGGATCTATGACAACAGCACGGCTTCATAGTAGAAGAGTCTGCCTGCCAGCAGTCCAGACCTTTCACCAACTGAAAATATTTGGCGCATCTTCAAACCAAAAATACGACAAAGAAGACCTAGGACTGTTGAGCAGTTAAACTGCAATATCAGGCCAGAATGGGACAACATTCGTCTCCCAAAACTCCAGCAACTGGTCTCCTCATTTCCCAGACATTTACAGAGTGTTGTAAAAAGAAGAGGGGATGCTACACCGTGGTGAACATGGTTGTGTCCCAACTTTCTTTTATGAGACGTGTTGCTGCCATCAATTTCAAATTACCTGATTTTTTTTTCTTAAAATGGTCTATTTTCTCAGTTTAAACATTTTCTGTTTTCTATTGTGAATAAAATTTGGGTTCATGAGATTTGCAAATCATTGCATTCTGTTTTTATGTAGATTTTACACAGCGTCCCAACTTTTTTGGAATTGGGGTTGTATTATGAGGGGCTCCCACCATCCCTGCACTGGGTTCCCAGGTCAGCACACCTACTGTACTTATAATGAGGGGCTCCCAAAATCCCTGGACTACGTTCCTAGGTATACACACCTGCTGAGCCCATTCGGTGGGGTTCCCAACAACCCCACATTGATTGTCCACCTTTGCACATCTACTGTACCTATTATTAGGGGCTCCCAGTATCCTTCCCTGCACTGCGCTCCCAGGTCTGCATACCAACTGCACTTATTATGAGGTGCTCCCACCATTCCTGCACTGAGTTCTCCGAATGGCATTCAGAAATTCAGATCCCGAATGCCATTCGGGTCTGGGAGCCTCAACTTTAGTATTGTATATGGCTCCCATGTTGCCGTTACGGAAATTCGTGTTTAAACACATTCGGGTGCATTAAACTGTGCAGTGATGCTATGAGCCCCTTGGCCAGAAAAGTTACATGTTCAATTCAGTTTAGTTTTTGAAAGAAATTGGGACGGGAACCCAAAATTCAGAAACCGAAATTCGGATTCGGACACATTCGGATGCATTGGGATTTGGACATTCGGATGTCCGATTGTCCGAATTTTGGAAAAATCGTCCTAATTTTGACTTGGAACGAAACTAATCGCACATGTCTAGTTCCCACCAGACCACATTGATTTTCCACCTCTGCGCATCTACTGTACCTATTATAAGGGGCTCCCAGCATCACTGCACTGCGCTCCCAGGTCTGCACACCTACTGTGTCCATTATAAGGGGCTCCCAACATCACTGCACTGTGCTCCCAGGTCTGCACACCTACTGTGTCCATTATAAGGGGCTCCCAGCATCACTGCACTGCGCTCCCAGGTCTGCACACCTACTGTGTCCATTATAAGGGGCTCCCAGCATCACTGCATTGCGCTCTCAGGTCTGCACACCTACTGTGTCCATTATAAGGGGCTCCCAGGATCACTGCACTCCCGGGTCTGCACACCTACTGTGTCCATTATAAGGGGCTCCCAGCATCACTGCACTCCCAGGTCTGCACACCTACTGTGTCCATTATAAGGTGCTCCCAGCATCACTGCACTGCGCTCCCAGGTCTGCACACCTTTTGTGCCCATTATAAAAGGCTCCCAGCATCACTTTGCTCTCAGGTCTGCACACCTACGGTGCCCATTATGAGGGGCTCCTACCATTGCTGCTGAATGTCTGATGTGTTAATTATGGAGAATGTAACAGCAAGAGCTGGACAAAAGTGGGCACTATAGCTGGGAGATCTCACTACTGGAGCCTCTAACACTTCATCATTTGGCCCTTTATATAAAATGCAGTATACTCTGTATATAAATAGCCAACTCAACCCTGTGAAGTGTGAAGTTAAGTCATGGATTGAACAGAAATATGAACAATTATAAAATACTTTATTATTTCATAATAAAGTAATTATAAAATAATTTCTTTGTGTTTATTTGATTCCTATTCAAGAGAATTACTTTATATATAGTCAATATAGGCACAGAGGTAAAAAATTTTAACATTTTCTAATGGTGGTGTGCCTCGTGATTTTTTTCATGAAAAAAGTGTGCCTTTGCACAAAAAAGGTTGAAAAACACTGCCTTACACAATCTGTAATGATTGCTAATCCTTTACGTTGGAACTCCGGCCTTGCAGCCAAATGCACAGCTGAAACACATCACTATCAATAAGTCAGAATGTTGCAAGCACACAAAAGGGCCATTAAACTTCCAGCCTTCAGAAATATTTATGTGAAAGTTGACATTCCAACCAATGGCGGAAGCAGCCATATACATCGTAGAGCTACCTATTGTTCCCCATTATCGGCTGCGGGGAGGTGACGATGAAGCTGCAAGCATTGTCTTTCAGTGACAGGAAGTGAGCTGTGTGTCGAGGATTATCTTCCCTCAGGATCAGCGCTTTATCTGAACCATCTCGATAATGCCTCTGCAATGTTTGCACACCTATCTGAGAATGTTATTAGCGGCTATTCAGATAACCCACAGCTGGCGAGTGATTTTTCTCTAAAGAACGCTGAGATAAGACTTTTTGTTTTTGTGAGAGAATAGAATATTTTCGACGCGCTCCGAGCCACACCTGGAAGGAAATCACGCGAGGTGGAAAAGTACAGCGGAACTCTTCGAAGGCTGAAACGCTGGACTGTCAGCCTTTTGAAAGCAATTTTGTTGTTAATATAAATATTTTTAAAAAATCTGTTCCCTGCAAAGTAGACGTGGGATGCTCGGCTCTCCTGCTGCCCGCGCAACCTACCTCTGCAGATAGACAGCCAGCTGAAGATCCGGAAAGACACTAGTGTTGGATTTTGCATCCAGTGTTCGAATCCGCCGGGCCCTACGTCACCCCTGCGTCAAAGGGGCCAGATCATGCGTCGGGGGAACAGGAATCTTAGCACTCAGATTGAAGAGCAATGGCTGCACACAGGAGAAATGCAGGAGGCACTCCGGGATGAAATAATGAGCTCTTATCCTGCCAAGTGCACCAATCAGCACTAAAGAGGGGGGGGGGGGCAAGACATCATGCCTATGCAAATACTGACCACCACAGATATTGTCGATATCACAAAAACATGGATAAAAGAAAGGAAAAACCCTTGGTAAAGGAGTCTTAACTTTATAAATGTCTGTAAAGGGGATGAGACTCGGAAGTCTTGCTATAATCATTTATTGTTTAAAAGACTATATAACGCGTTTCGAAACCTACAAACGTCCTCAGTAATCAGATGTATGTATGATAGCGCAGGACTGATGAACGTAGAAAAGGTGCTATTGGATATAAAGTGGAGTGTGTTTTCCTTCTATGAAGCAGATCCACAGTAAAAGTTTTGTGTATGTGGACCTTGTTCTAGTCCTTGGCAGCAACCTCTCCAATCACGATAAACTGATCACTCAAAAGACAATCAACTCTTGGAAGTGTGTTGAGGAGCTTCTAGTACAAATGTTCATATTAGGTAAAAAATACTTTTGAAATGTTTATTGGTTAAATACATCAGATACAGCCAAAGCGTTTTGGGTGAAAAGCCTCCCCCTTCTTCATAGCTTAAGGTTGATTTCAATGTTAATTAAATCACGATGATATGCGCTAGAGTTCCTAGATTAAGGCAGGATAGAGACTAGTGTCCAAGAATGGCCAGCTAGAGGTTTAGAGTTGAGAACAGGTTCTCCATACAGCAGAGGGATCAATCATTTACACCACTGAATGAACGCTGATTCAGCACCTTAGCTTGCTGATCACTCTGCTACATGAATGACTTCATTCCAACACTACACCTAAGGAAGTGTCTTTTGTAGGGCACAAAATGTGTAGCCTTTGTACGAATATACAAAGGCTACTGAGTCTAACCCCCTCAGTGATGGAATCAATAAAGTTAAAGCACCTCTGCTACAAACCAAAGGAGGATTTTTCTGCCCTTTCAATCTGCAACCTGTTCCCAACACTACAACCGAGGTACTGGCTTTTGTAGGCCATGAAACGCGTTGTATCGTATTTTAAACATCTGAATAAATGAATATACCAAGATTACCAAGACTCATCCCCCTCAGTGATGGACATAAATAAAGATAACGCATCTCTACTACAAACCAAAGGAAGGTTTTCCCTCCCTTTTAACCTGCAACCTGTTCTCAACACTACACCCGAGGTACTGGCTTTTGTAGGCCACGAAACGCGTTGTATCGTATTTTAAACATCTGAATAAATGAATATACCAAGATTACCAAGACTCATCCCCCTCAGTGATGGACATAAATAAAGATAACGCATCTCTACTACAAACCAAAGGAAGGTTTTCCCTCCCTTTTAACCTGCAACCTGTTCTCAACACTTCACCTGAGGAAATGGCTTTTGTTGGCCACGAAACACATTGCATAGTATTTTAAACACCCACATAAGAGAATATACCAAGACTACTGAGCCTAATCCTTTCAATGATAGACATCAGTAAAGTTAAAGCTCCTCTGCTACAAACCAGAGTTCTCTTTCTCCCTTTCATCTCTGCCATTGTGATAGCGACTTCACCATGGTCAGTATTTGCATAGACATGATGGCTTGTCTCCCCTCCCACCCGTTCTGGTGGAACAGCATCCTGGTTGCCAGCACTCTCCACACTGAGAATGACTGCACAAGCAGAAGGTGGAGACAGAAATTTTCTCCACCAGTGAATCCTTCTACGATTGCAGAGACCTCCAGTTTCTGACACCCTTCAGATGGCAGTACAGATTGCTAGTGTACATCCTGAGGGCACATGCACACGGGCGTGCTAAAATACTCCCATCTATGCTGGATCTATGCATGCCAGTATCTGCGCATTGACACACGTTTACCCACATATGTGCTCTTTCTACACAAATATCACAAAAGCTTCTTTAGGACCCTGCATACTCAGGAGGTAGACATCTGCACTGGTGACTTATTCCTCAGATGCCAACAGGTTAAATTTACAGAGTGGAGATACTTCCTTCTTAAATTCCAAAAATGTTACAAACATTCCCCGCGCCGCAGAACGGCACTTGTAAAAATATCCATATTTTTCCTCTTTCTGCTCTTCTTCCTTCAACAGTAATGTCAGCCCTGGTGTACTGAGCACAATATACCCCTTGTCACCTTTCTATTCTCTGGGTTCAGCTTTACAGAATCAGCCCATTAAACCCTGTCTCTTATGACAGTCCCGCATGACCTCCCCCCGAGTCTTACTCCTTCTGTTGCATTCGCACAATATTAAAGCCATACCTCTCAACTGTCCTTCATTTGGAACCAAATCCCTCTGTCCTTTTCTCCTCCTCAGTTGTTCCTCTTTTTTGGTCTTATGTACAGATATCTATAAAAAGGTTCCATTTAACTGGCAAAAGTGTTATTCTGCACCAAAACCTTCTTAGCTCTTAATTATCTTGTTTGCTATTTTGAAAAGTCAGTATAAAGGAAAAGTAATGGTGAAAAAAGACAATTTTTGTGGTTAGCTGGTAGGCGGAGCTGGGAACCCAGGATCGAAGATTTCAATGCTGGCGTCCCTGAGAGATATAAATGTCCCCTCTATTCTTGTCCTGCTGTAACATTTTGGATTCTCCCATTACGTTCTGTACAGGGGACAATAGAGATTGGTAGGGATGCACCGATACCGGTTTTCTGTATCGAGTACCGATATTTTTTTTTGGTACTCGCTGATACCCAATACCAATACCAGAAGTCCCATTAAGGAAGCCAGGCGGCGTGTAATGACTCACCACCTGGCTTCCTGATTAGCAGGGAAGCCATTTCTATGCTCCCTCATCACCGTTTCCTGATTGGTCGAGAAGCTGGCCAATCAGGAAGCTGGGCGCTGTGTAATGACGCGTTGTCCGGCTTCCTGATTGGCCAGCTTCTCGACCAATCAGGAAACGGTGACAAGGGAGCATGGAGACAGCTTCCCTGCTAATCGTAAAGCCGGGTGGCTAGTCTTTTTACGGGAAGCCGGCTCCATGCACCTTTGTCATCAGGTAACAAGGGAGCATGAAGCTGGCTTTCTGGACAATCGAAAAGCCGGGGGGCGTGTAATGACACGCTCGGCTTCCTGATTGGCCGGGAAGCCAGCCCCATGCTCCCTCGTCACAAGTGACAAGGGAGCATGGAGCCGGCTTCCCAGCCAATGATTCCCGGCTCCCTGATACCAGAAGCTCGAGTATTGGGCTAGGCATTGGAGCACTTGGGCGAGTACGAGTACTCCCCCAAATACTCGGCATTGGCACCGATACTATTATCGGTATCGGTGCATCCCTAGTGACCAGGATAAATCTACCCAACAAGGGTATAGACAACAATAGAAGCCTCTCACCAATATATATATATATAAACACTTTAATAGATAAATCAGGCAAATTATGCAAGCTTGTATCATTACGCCAGGGGTAGGCAACCTGGGCACTCTACAAACTACAAATGCCATCATGTCAGTGTCTCTGGAAGTCATGCCTGTAGCTGCCAGAGTTTCGCAACGCCTCATGGAACTTGTAGTGCCCAGGTTGCCTACAACCTGTGTTATGTTATCGTACAAGCGAGCTATATGTGTTCTTCAATACATGATAGTAGACTGTGGATTGCATCTAAGTATGTTTCTGTTTTTAGTGCCCTTCGCACTAGCCATGTGATCTACTGTGTGGCCGCTGTTGTGTAATATAAAGGAAGCAAGGGTACAATGCGTGAATTTCAAAGCATTGCACTGCTTACCTTTTTTGTTTTTCTAGTTTATTGAGATACCACAAAGTGGCATTTTATTATTGAAGGGGACTGATTTGAAGTAATCCCATGTAAATGGACACAAGTCCACTTACATCTGACTCCCTATAGACCTAACATGAGGCAGTTAGTTCGGACCAAATATGGCCACTGAACTGCAGTTTCCACTACCTCCGCCAATCTTCCTGCAATGCCAAGTCATGTCCCATTTTACAAACACCTCCAGGAATATCAACCGTATTCATCCCAAAACGTTTTGATGTGGTGTCGTGCATCGCAACATGCTGCAGTGAAAAAAGCACTGCAGGTTGTTCGTTTTTTTCAGCACGCACCACCACAAACGCAATGGTGTGAACTGACTTCATAGTAAAGAAAGGAAATTGCCTAGGTGTTAGAACTGCGCTGGAAAAAGTTGCTCAGTGCAGCCCAATGCATCTGGCGTGAACAAGACCTTCAAATAACCTGAAAGGGGTATTAACCACCCAAAATTTTAAAAAAAAGTTGGCAACACTGTGACAGCACAAGGGATCTGATACGATACGGCTACACACAGGTAGATCATACAGTTGATCCAATATTCAGCTCATACACGGCTGCACGAGAGCTCAAAAAGGTCCGATTTGACACCTTCTGAGCAAAGTTCAGGAATCTTCCCTAACAAGGGGCCCTAACAAGGGGCCCGCAATGGCGTATTGTCTGCCAAACAGCCACATCCTTATCAGTAAACAGAGTCCATGGTCACTTTCCTGAGCACAATGTCCCCTCTGCCACAATGCAGAATGAATGCGGAGTCACACGAAGCTGGGCCGCCCTGCGCTCCCCGCGTAACGCGCCCCGGTTTACTGGTCTGCGCAGAGGATAAATAAAACATTATGAAGGTTTGAATGGCGGGGAGGGGGAAGAGGGGGAAGTCTAAATAACAGTCGTCCACAGATGTCTAGAAAACAAACAAGCCGGGAACACTCCGCTATTGATTATGGAGGGTGTGGAATGTTCTGAAGGTGGAAAAATCAGCTTTACTGACACACTAAATGGAGGAAAAGTTCTCTGCATGTGTAGGCTCTATTCATGGCCACGGCAGCCAATCAACACAGCCCCCACCGGAGCGCATTTACACAGGTTTACCCAAAAATGTCCCAACGCCTTTTATGTCAAACACAACTATGTATTATGGGAGGGGAGGGCCCCAACGAGGGGAATTACACCTATCCCGGGGGAGACGCAGCAAAGACTGAATGGCCTTGTCCTCCAACAATACGGACGCATTGTAGCAAGACGTGGCAACCGAAACACACCGTGAGCTTCAACGCTAAAAGCCCATTGCAAATCGCTTTATGCGAATACGAGTCCTCGTAATATATGAAAGTTTTTATCAATTTACCAAGCAATAAAACAAAGATGAGCTGTGTACACTTTTTTTGCCATCTTTACCTGTGTATCAACTTATCAGAAATAATTATAAAAAATGAAGCTAATATACGAGCGAGATTTTTCAGCTCGCCATTTGCATAGGAATATATTGCTGACCATCACTTTCTGACCACATTCATACCTGCGCATTCTGTGAATGTGCGCCAAATGTACACAAAAGCATGCACTTTGGCGCTCATTGATGGAAGCGCGGCAAAACACACAATGTGCTTGCAGTGCCATTCATTTCTAATGGCACCCCAAACACGGCCAGGTAGACACATGTTTTTTGCTCCGTGTTTGCAGGCATTAAAAGGAGCACAAACATGGATCTGCTACATGAGCTTTTTTGCTGCATTTGCCACGTGCTCGGGCCCCATTGAATTCAGTTAGAATGCGTCACATGAACGCGCATGAACGTGACACGCATTCAAGGAATGTGCAGGTATGAATGCGGGGTAAGGCTTTGTTCAGACAGGCAGCAGCCTCCACCTCTGATCTGCAGTGGATCACTTTACAGAGTAAGGTGGAGCAGCGGCGGGCGTTCATGAGGCGATACTGCCTTCTCCCGAATGCATTTTTTTTCATCCCAATGGGGATTTTCTATTGCAATACTGAGGGTACGCGGTTGCGGTGCGTTTCCATTCTTTGCAATGATCGTGTTTGACAAGCAGCTCCACCTGTCAAACACGACGCATCACATCCGTGGCAATGTATACAGCACTGTTTGGCTGAAATGCTGACATGGGGGGGTGTTAAATACTGCAGGCCAACCACTTGGTTTTACCACCCCCATTGCTGCCCATATCAACCCAACAAAAGTTCTCCAGATAAGCTCTTCCTGTTGTAGGTTAGCCAAACACAGATAGATTCCTTCATTCATGCTAAACAGCATGGATGGGGGAATCTCCACCTGCCGGCTGTTGTTGTCAGACAGCCGGCACCCGCAGCTGTCTACATACCCAGTCAGTACCTACATCTGATTGGATGCATTCACAGTTCAGCTGACAGTTCTCCAACTAGGTCGATTCATGTATGGCAGCTTACAGTCCCTTTCACAGGGCATTCCAGTCAGATCAGAAAGCTCAATGTTATCCTATGGGGAGTGAGATGTAAACGGATGTGTGTCCATTTACATGTGATGACCTCCATGTCCGTCTAGGTCCAAAAAAAAAAGGAACAGAGTTCTGTTTTGGCATACTTAGGAGAGTGATCAGAAGTAAGGGGATGTAAATGGACAAATTTCTGCTTACATCTGACTCGCAAAAAACTTGGAACATGGGTCTGGTTAGTTGTGATGGAGTGACATCCAAACCATACAGATCCAATCAGCAGAGGTTCTACTCATGCACCCCCTGTGGATCAGAATGGACGCCATCTGTGTGAAAGGGGTTTACTTCTGTTGCTGCCACCAAACATAGCTCCAATTTGTCCACTGAAGTCCGCTGGGAAACTGACACTTCCTGGAGTGTCGATCTCCTGAGTCCATTACAACTCTCAGTGGTTCCCCCTGCTGACCTCCACATCATTACACACCATACAGTAATGATGTGGAGGTCAGAAGGAGGAATCAGTGAGAGCTTTAGGGAACGCAGGAGATCAGATCTCCCGGAAGAGTCAGTTGACTTAAAAGTCAACCAAAGTATTAGCGTAACAGCCAGGTAACTAGCATTCTCAAAAGAAGAGTTCAGCAATAGCAACATTTATTATTCTCCCATGACAGAGCCTATTTTAAAGCGAATCTAAACTCAAGAACATAAATATGAAATAATGCGTTCCGGGACCACACAATTGTGTGCTAGTGCACACAGCGGTTGCCGTGCGGCCCCATTGATTTCAATCCGAGCGGCAATCGCTAAAAAAACTTACAAGTACCTTTGTTTGCGACAGACGATGCGTGGCTTTTATGTGTTCAATTGCACAGGCGGAATCGCAGTGGGAAACCGCATGATCCGCCAAACGCGACTAGGGTGCCATTAGAAAATAATGGCACAGCCAGCGCTTTCGGCTGTTGTGGGTGACTCCATGACTGCCCGGCAATCCCCGCGGTTTTGTGCACGATTGCCGCGCGGTCAGGAATCGCCCAGGTGTGAACCTAGCCCAAGACAGTATTACTGAACACCTGTCCCTTTCCTCTTCTCCATAACATGGGAGGGTATTCTTTATTCTGTCTCTCCACAGAGAGAGCCGAGAACAATGATAAGGAAGTACAGGAAGTTTTCAGCTCACAAAATAAGTGGGAGGGTCATCAGGTATTTTTATGCACTTATTAAAAAGATATAATAAAACATAAATTGAGCAAATAAAATAATTTTATATCTAGATATATGAAGGACTAGATATATGTAAAAATATTAAAAAAAAAAAAAAAAGTTACCAAAGAGGTAAATACTTACCACTGTCACTGCCGCTCGCTCCCGTCTGAAGCATTCAGGTTCCGCCATGTAGGAAGATCTGGGCAGTGGAGATCATCGGTGGGGAGAAGAGGAGAGACGCAATAGAAGTGAATGCATGTAGCCATGAACATGCAGGCCGGACAGACTGCGTGGGACACAGCGTCAGCGCTGGATAGGGTTGCCACCTGTCCAGGATTCTGTCCGGGTTTTGAATGCTGTGTCCAGGTTTCATGGCAGCAGAAACCTGGACACAAGATGTCAGGCAGACCATGAAACTCGGACACAAGGTGTCAGGCAGACCATGAAACTCGGACACAAGGTGTCAGGCAGACCATGAAACTCGGACACAAGATGTCAGGCAGACCATGAAACCTGGACACAGGTTGTCAGGCAGACCATGAAACCTGGACACAGGTTGTCAGGCAGACCATGAAACCTGGACACAAGATGTCAGGCAGACCATGAAACCTGGACACAGGTTGTCAGGCAGACCATGAAACCTGGACACAAGATGTCAGGCAGACAGGGGCAACCAAAATTAAGATAGGGGCTACTGGCCCCCCACTGAAAATAGTCTCAAATGTGATAGTTACATATGAATGGGTGGCGCTATTTACATATGAATAAGCCACGACTCGTTCTCCCCCAAAAAATGTCCACGCGTCGCTAGAGTGTTCGGGTTTCCCTAGGCAACCCTAGCGCTGGATCAGAGACCAGAACCAGCAGTGGAGGGACCCATGGAAATTACTTTACGGAAGAAGAGGATCGGATTAAGAGGCATCATTTAAAGTAAGTCCATACAGCAGGATTGGTGAGGGGCAAACATTTTTTACTTTAACCCCTTCATGACTGAGGCCTTTTTTTCATTTTTTGCACCCATGTTATATTCCACATTTTAGGCCTGAAAATGACTTAAAACCCCAAAACATTATATATTTTCTTAAAGCCAAGACCCTATAGAATAAAGTGGTGGTAGTTGCAAATTTTGTATGTTGCGCAATATTAGCGCAACTCCTTATTAAACCCCAACATTTAGTGCAAAATTTAATTAAATGCCCTTAAAACACAACAAAATACCCATTTTTTTAATGAAATATAAAAGATGAAGTTACAACGAGTAAAACGATACCCAACATGCCCAGGTTACAAATTGCGTGCGTCCATGAAACGGCGAAAAACTGCAGTACCCCAAAAAGTCCATAGAAGATGCTTTAAAAGCCCCCACAGGTCATCAATTTAGAGATACCCCAAAATACTGGCCCTAGAATTATTGCTCCGGCGTGCACGGCGATACTAAACATGTGTAACGCGTTTGTCGTTTTTACGTGGCGTGTTTACGTGGCGACGCGCGTACTCACGGTGGACTTTTAAAAATTCTGAAGCACCCAAGACGTCCGCCTCTTCTGCCTACCCTTTGGCCCGGCCCCACCAGAAACCGTAAAATAATCTCCCCGTCAGGCAAAAAAGTAAAGCTTCCCAGGTGTAAGCAGCACGCTTTAATACATCAGGCGCTCGCAGGGCATCAAAGTGGGTACGAAGTGACATTATTTAGTCATTAGGCCTAATGAGGTTGTCACATTAAGAGTAAAAAGAAAGGAGAGATGGGAATCCAGGGATTATCGGCGAGCTTTATCTGGCCGCATCCTACGACGGCAATTCAGCGCCAAGCTTCCACTCTCAGCCTCTTCCTTTTCAGAGACTTGATTAAGCAACTCCGGATGAAATAGAAATCCTGTGATTTGACCTCTGTCTGGCCCGGGAGGCCGGCTGTTCATATAACAATTTCCTTTTGTTCTTTGTTCGCAGTTATTAATCCAACATGAGCTTTGAATTAATCAGACTACGGCGCTGTTATATCTCTAATTCATAGCGCCACTGCCTGTGTCTTTTTTAATTAAGGTCGAATGATAGCAGGCCCCCGCTTCTGATTGCAGCCCTCGCTAACTATACATTGCAGGATGAAGAGGCTAAACAAACAGAATGAGATTACTCCTTAATTGTTTCTTCCTTTAGGTAGAGGGCCGCGAATGAAGCGGCTAATTCCAGCAGGAATGTTTCACATTTATTCCGCGGCTTTAAGACAAAGGACCCCCTGATTGCAGGGAGGCAATATTAACAGCCCCGGGGTATTTATTTAAAACACACATCCTGCCCGCCGCACACCAACCTAAAACAAAATGCATTCAAGAGGGACATTCCCACAATGACATTGTTAGGGCAGACAATACATGACGTTCACATCGGACTCTGCACCAGAGGAGCTTACACTCTAATGTTCACACTATTGATATTATTATATATTTATATAGCTCTGACATATACCATAGTGCTGTACAGAGAGCACTGAGCCATTCAAATCAGTCTCTGCACCAGAGGAGCTTACACTCTAATTTTCTCACCACAGTCACACATTATTATTATTATACATTTATATAGCACCAACATATTCTGTAGTGCTGTACAGAGAACACTGAGCATGTCACATCAGTCTCTGCACCAGAAGAGCTTACACTTTAATGTCCCACCACAGTCACACACTATTATTATACATTTATATAGCTCTGACATATACCACAGTGCTGTACAGAGAACACTGAGCCGGTCACATCAGCCTTTGCACCAGGGTAGCCCTGTCTCATACGAACACACACCAAGGCCAACTATGGTGGAAGTCACCTAACCCAGGGTAATATTTTTGGATTGTTGGAAGAGGCTAATGCAAGGAAAAAACAAACTCCATGCATATGGAGCCCTGAGGGGGGCCAAACCCAGTTCTCCAGCACTGCAAGGCAATAGAGCTACCTCAGCTAACAATAACAAAGAGTCCCTGCCTTCCCCGTTGGGCCTTATTGTTTTGTAAATCACCTCTGCGGGCCGCGATCCGCCATGGAGCCCCTGCCAAGCGTTGGCTCGGCCACAGTTCTCACTCTCCCGTCTATATTAGAGCAATGGAGATCATTATGGGGGCTGTATTCGAGTCATTTTTATTTAAGATGGCAAACAATACGCTGTTGATTGGGGGAACAAGGCAAGAACAATAGCGTTCTGTGTCGCATAATACGCCACCATTTTCCAGCTTCGCTTTAGAAGGGCCCTCGTCATTGTTTTTCCATAAAAATGGTTCTTAGGAGGAGGAATATTTGGCTGAGGTATGTCATTATTTTGCAAATTTCTATTATCTCATCATGTTGTCTTCATTGTAAATTGCAGCTAATTAGGAACCTAGTTAGAGCCTGTAGCTTTGAGGCTTGCTTTCTGTGAAAAGGACTCACCGATTATGGCTCTACAAGAGAGGAAGAGAGAGAAAAGGGAGATTAATCTGGTTACCTAGGCGACATTCGCTCCCATCTGCGACGAACAATACATTTTTGTTTCCTTGGCTCAGTTCAGATCTGTTTTGTTTAGGGGGGGAAAAAAAAAAAACAGGAGAAAGCGTACTTTGCCCTGACAACAATACCGGAGCCTGTCTGGGCCCAGACGCAGCCACCTTCCCTACCTCAGAAAAAAATACAAAGTTTGGGCCTTCTACAGGGGAGGGGGGTGGACATGAAAGGGGACTCGGGCCTAAGTTTTTTTATGGGTCCTCCTGACCTTGTCACACAAAGCTGACGGTTTTGCTCTTAAATCCAGAAAGTAATAATATACTGCGGCGTTTTATAGGCCCGCGGATTCTGATTAAACTGTCAGGTTTTAAATAACTCTGTCAGCTGGAGGCGGGAGCGTGCCTCCAGAATAAAAGCACGGCGTTCCTCGGGGGG
>NW_017306694.1:899520-905117 GCF_000935625.1 Nanorana parkeri | reverse complement strand
CAGCTAACAATAACAAAGAGTCCCTGCCTTCCCCGTTGGGCCTTATTGTTTTGTAAATCACCTCTGCGGGCCGCGATCCGCCATGGAGCCCCTGCCAAGCGTTGGCTCGGCCACAGTTCTCACTCTCCCGTCTATATTAGAGCAATGGAGATCATTATGGGGGCTGTATTCGAGTCATTTTTATTTAAGATGGCAAACAATACGCTGTTGATTGGGGGAACAAGGCAAGAACAATAGCGTTCTGTGTCGCATAATACGCCACCATTTTCCAGCTTCGCTTTAGAAGGGCCCTCGTCATTGTTTTTCCATAAAAATGGTTCTTAGGAGGAGGAATATTTGGCTGAGGTATGTCATTATTTTGCAAATTTCTATTATCTCATCATGTTGTCTTCATTGTAAATTGCAGCTAATTAGGAACCTAGTTAGAGCCTGTAGCTTTGAGGCTTGCTTTCTGTGAAAAGGACTCACCGATTATGGCTCTACAAGAGAGGAAGAGAGAGAAAAGGGAGATTAATCTGGTTACCTAGGCGACATTCGCTCCCATCTGCGACGAAAAATAAATTTTTGTTTCCTTGGCTCAGTTCATTACTTGTTCTGTATTTGTTCTGCCAGCTCGCTCAGTCACTTCTCTCTCACTGGCAATCACGACTGTCGCACGTTATGTCCAGCTAAGGAGCAACTTCCTGGGTAGAGTGGCAGCTACATCTCAATGATTCAGCTGCTGGAGCGGTGCCATCCACATCAGAATCACTAGTGTGACATGGGTTTGCTTAAGGGATGCCCCAATACCGATACTAGTATTGGGGCCGATACAGGACATTTTCACGAGCACTTGTACTAGGGTTGCCACCATTTCTTGAAGTGAAACCCGAACAGTGTAGCGTGTGTGCGGCAACTTTTTTCTTTGCTGGAGAATATAGAGGAGGGAGCGAGGTGAGGCAGCCAGGAGAGAGAGCGAGGAGAGACAGCCAGGGGTGGGAATAAAGAGGCCAGCTATAGAGGACTACAAATCCCAGCAATACATAATGGAGAAATACAAAATAATATGTAGCTGCATATACTGTGTTGTTCCGGAGTGGCGCCCTGATGTCTTCAGGGTCTCTTGTAGCCAGTGCGGGCTCTTAGGTGGGCATGTGGACTCTCGGGTGGGCTATGCGCACTCTCAGGTGGGCTATGTGCGCTCTCAGGTGGGCTATGTGCGCTCTCAGGTGGGCTATGTGCGCTCTCAGGTGGGCTATGTGCGCTCTCAGGTGGGCTATGCAGACTTTTAGGAGTGTTGTGAGGGAAGTGTCCGGAGGCAGGCAGCGTGCTGTCAGGAAGAACCTGAAGGAGGAGATGTGTGAGTCGGCCTGCACCTGTTTACTGGCTCACAGGAAGATGTGGCTGCCTGAGGTCCTGCGCTTGCTGGGGATCACAGGCAGCCACATCTGGCAAAAAAATGTAAAGTGCCAGCATCGGCATTTAGTGTCTTGTGTCAGGGTGTCAGCTGGCTTGAAAACCCAGACACAAAACTCAAAAACCGGACTGTCCGGGTGAATCCAAGATAGGTGGCAACCCTAGTTGCTAAAACCGGAAGGCGAGGAACCCCGAGACAAACCGTCCTTAAGGCCCAACTCCAGGCAAGCAAACAGAAACTCACAGCAGCTGTATATTGTGACATATCTATTGAAGCAAAAAAAAAACGTGGACGCAGAAGAGAGAGTCCAAAGTGTTTTTATTGGTAGGAATAAAAGAAACAGCATCAAAAATTGAACGCATTTTTGGGGTTCGCACTGTACCCTTTCATCAGGGCTTCAGGAGTATTCACAGGGGAATCCCTTGAGGCACAGGGATAGGCAAACTCAAGCCCTCTGGCTTTGGTGCAACTAAGAGTCCCATGAGGCATTGCAAGACTCTAGCAGCCACAGTCATGACTCTCCAAGTTAGATGCATGATGGGATTTGTTGTTGTATCACAGCTGGAGGGCTAGAGTTTGACTACCCCTGACCTAGGGGATAAGCTAGACTCAGGGCTATTTAGGGGGCAATAGAATTTGCATGTGTGAAAGTGAAGTGGCTTAGTATTGTGCTAAAGAGTCCAGCTTATCCCGTAAGGCAGGGGTATGCAAACTCTGCCCCCCAGCTGTGGTGAAACTACAAATCCCATCATCTGCCTCTGGGAGTCATGCATGTGGCTGCCAGAGTCTTGCAATGCCTAATGGGATTTGTAGTTGCACCACAGCTGGAGGATCGGAGTTTTATTACCCCTGCCTTAGGGGATAAGCTGGACTCAAGGCTATTTAGGGAAATACTAAGCTTCACTTGCACACATGCGATTTCTATTGCCCTAAACAGCCCCTAGTCCAGCTTATCCCCTAAGGCAGGGGGGGGGGGGCAAACTCTGGCCCTCCAGCTGTGATGCAACTATAAATCCCATGAGGCATTGCAAGAGTCTGGCAGTGGCAGCCACATGGATGACTCCCAGAGGCAAATGCATGATGGGATTTGTTGTTGCACCACAGCTGGAGGGCTGGATTTTGCCCACCCCTGTGCCCCAAGGGATTCCCCCCTGAATACTCCTCACGCCCCAATGAAGGGCAATGGTGTGAACCCCGGAAACATGTTGGATTTTTTTGCTTTTTTATTTCTACCTATCAAAACACTTTGGACTCTTCTACGTCTGGTGGTGCCCCCCATTTTTAACTTTGATGACTCCAAGGCCCCTCCTTCAGTTATAGGATCGCTTCTGGTGGGACTGCAGTCATACCCAAGTGATCCTCAAAAGAATAAGCTATAATATATAGACATTAGATAGATATATTAAAATTATAAAAAAATATCCTAGCACCCCTCATCCTTTTATGCTGCGTATATTGTGACGTGTCAGCATCGTATCCATGGAGGCTGAAGTCACTGACAGGTTCGCTTTAAATACCAAACTCACTTAAACATGACGGGCTGCTCTGCTTCTTTATATAGATCCTGCTGACCATACACTGCGAGTTCAGGCCCATGGGCTTACTGAGAAAAAAAACTCTCAATTCAATTATGATATGCAGCCATTTTGTATCCAAAATAAAAAACATGCAAGAGTCGCCAGGATCAGACTGCAACCCCAGTGATCAGACTGCAACATTGTAACTTTGTAGCAAGTCACAAGGGGAGAGGCTGCAGCAGGGGATGACCCGTGCCAGACATTTGTGAACACGGCCAAGAACTGCACAGGAATCGAGATTCACATGAATGTGTCATCTCTAAGGACTAGGAAGTAGATGATGACCCTGGTTGGTGCCTGAACAAAGATGGCGGCCTCCTTCTGAAGGGAAAAGCAGATGAAGGCATTGTCAGGAGAGTGCTGTGATCTCTGTGAGAGGGAATAAATACCTGGAAGTGTTACACTGACACATTTGTCAGCATGAAAAATAAACCTGATGACAGGTCAGTGGGTTGCAAGCATTTTATTGCAAACAGATAACCCTTCCAGGCCGCTGTCCTCCGCAGGTGCTGCGCCATGTGTCTTGTGACACAGAGTAAAAAAAAAAAATGCGTCGGGGCTCCTCGCGCTGCTTAGCTCCGCCGTGGTCACATTCTGCAGCGACGTCTTTTTACTTCAGCCCTTTGCACAAAACTTGTTTGTTGACATTTTCTAACAGAAGGCAAATCCGGCTTTTTACTTCTTGTCGGCTGAGCACCAGGAACCGGTGAGTTTGCCCCGGGGGGGGAAGAAGCTGAATTTCCACTGAGAGTAAAGAATGAACTTTCTCCGTCTCCAGAGTCCAGCGCGCAGTGAGAGTCCCTACACTGGGGGGCGGGGGTCTGGGAGGATGCTGTTCATGTTCTGAGAAATGTCAGCTCATTGAGGGGGGTATAAAAATCACCTTTTCTGCCGATGATTGAGCGCAGAGAGTGTTAGCACCCATTCACACCTTTGTGTGAGTGTGTTCGCTTGCGTTTTTTCCCGCACTTGCCCATTGATATTAATAGGAGCTGCACGGGCGACAAAGCGAGGGAAAGTAGCTCATGTGGCGGATTCTGCTGCAGGCGCACTGCGTTTTTTCACCACTCGTTTGTACACGTTTAACATGTGTCAATGCATGGGGAACAGAAAGCATTTTCCCGTGGTGCCAAAGCTGGGAAAACAGGTTTTTTTCCCGTGCATTGACGCACATTAAACGCGCACAAACACATGCTGAAAATACACGGTGTGCCTGTAGCAGAATCTGCTGCATGAGCTACGTTCCTGCATTTGTCGCATATGTGCCACCCATTGAAATAAATAAGCGACATGCGGCAAACGTGGGGAAAAAACACACACACACACACACACGTGCACGAACCTGGAATGCGACGGTGTGAATGGGGACTTAAAAAGGAACTTCCAGGATTATAAAGGCTAACCCTTGAAGTGGGGTCCACCCATCTAATGCAGGACCAAGGATCAGGTGAGTGTATCTTCTCTGTTTTAGCCCCCCTAGACCAAAACGAGCAGTTAACCCTTACAGTGCAGGGGTGACCCCACTTCAAGGGTTAATTTAACTCTTTAACTGTCAGCATAATACAGTAGAGGGTATTTACTATTTTTTTTATTTTGAATGTTTCATTTTAAGTGATGTTAAATCACTGCTCCTTTAAAACATTTTTTTTTTTTAAGTTTTTTTTTCATTGATACATGTCCCCCAGGGCAGTACCCGGATCCCCATACACTTTTTATGGCCAATTAATTGCATATAAGGCTTCAAAATGGGGACATTTAATTTTCTGAGTTCTACCCCCATAGACTTGCATTGAGTTCTAAGTTCGAATTAGAACTTTTTCCATGTTCGAAAGTTCGAGTTAGAACCGAACATGGGGGTGTTCGGCTCATCTCTATTCTTGAGCAGCCAAGCAGGATGATGGGGCAGGCGCATGCGCAATAGAGATGTTCGGTGGGGAGAAGAGGAGAGACACAGCGGAGGTGAATGCACGCAGCCGTGGGACCTGAGGAGTCTGTGCTGGATCAGAGACCGGCACCAGCGCTGGAGGGACTCCTCAATACAAGTGGAAGGAAGAAGATGATCGGATCAAGAGGCATCATTTTAGGTAAGTCCTTGAAGCAGCATGGGAAGGGGAATATGCTCGCCGGCTACCTCTCTCCCCGCTAAACAGAGATCCTCTTATCAGGATGGATAGCAGGGAGCAGAGAGGAGAACATCCGTTCTCCGCTCTGCTCCATGTAAACAGTGAGAATGAACTTTCTCCGTCTCCCTAGTCCAGCGCGCAGTGAGAGTCCCTGCACTGGGGGGCAGGGGGTCTCGGAGGACGTTCGTTCCCTGCTCTGCTCCATGTAAACAGTGAAAGGGGAGAGCAGTCTTCCCCTCCCCGCTGTCACAGGAGTTCCAGCACAGTGCCGTGCTAGAACTCCTGTATTGGAGGTGGCAGGTTCAATAACGAGAACCTGTCACCTCCAAATGCCATCACACAGGGGATTCTTAGCTCATGTGTGATAGCAATAAAGTTAGGCGGGAAAAAAAAAATTTGAAAAATAAGTAAGAAATAATAATTAAAATAAAAAGGTGATAAAAAAGTAAAAAAAATAAAATAAGATAAAAAATTATAAAAAATTATAAAAAGAGAAAAAAT
>NW_017306694.1:873592-899447 GCF_000935625.1 Nanorana parkeri | reverse complement strand
TAATAATAAATGTTTAGAAATATATTTGAAAAAATAATAATTTGAATAAACAATTTTTAAATATGGAAAACTTTTTTTTTTTTACCACTTTGTGCATTTGCATGACATTTAGGTTTGGACTTAGTGTTGGGTTTGTCTTGGGTGGCTCTGTTCTTCAGTATTTAACCCTATCTATCCAACTTTACCTTCCCAGACATGATGTATGGTCAAAAATTAAAACAAAATTTGTATTTTGGTATTGAATTTCCATAAGTTCTATCCCACTCCTAACAACCACATTGATGTAGAAGTTTGTAAACTTACTTATTGAAGATGCCCATAGGATGGACTTCCTCAATTCACTGACACCATCTCACTCAGCCCTGTAAAATATGTACTTGTCTGTGTCATGTCACTCTCACAGAGCCTGACTCGTACAACTCAACGTCTGAACAATGTAACATTATCACTGCTTGCTGGAAGCAATGCACGATGGGATATGTAGTCTTGAGAAATGGAGATTGCATCACATCAAGCAGCAGGAACTGAGAAGCAATGACTGTTCCTGGCCCGTCTCTTTCATTCATTGGATTTCAGTTCTTTCAATCATGGAGGCTCAGCATCACATGTGGGCGTTACCTATGTCAGTCTGTTGCAAATGCAGCCTAGGAAAGCCCACTCCTCCAGACTGACGTAAAGCCATCAAGGCATATTTGCATAACTCCTCCCAAGAGCCGGCCCACTGCTTACATCAGTACTGAGGCAGGGTGCTGGGTGTGATGAGTGACAGTCACGGCTCTCTGCAGGGACAGGATCGAGAAGTGACCGAGCGACGGTATGTGCTCACTCACTTCCCGATCTATTGAGCCGACTTGTGACAGTTTCAATATCACACGTCGGCTCGAACTATGAGGATGAGTGATTTTCACTCACTTCATACTTCTCCTTTAAGTTAGCCAAGCCAACTGTATCACTGTAAACGTCCTGCACTGATATGTTCATGTGTATCTTTGTTGCATCTGCTGCTTGATACATTATCAGTTTTATGTGTATGATTGTTTGCATACACACATATATAGAAGGGAATTCTGTGCTCGGTGACTGAACATCTGTAGGTATGAAGGAAGCACGCTGTAGGCACTGCGGCTGAAGTCTCGGGGTGGTAATATTGAGCCCTCAGGCAGTCCACAGGCATAAGACACAACTCAGCAGACTTGTGACCGATCTTCCCTGCGAACATTACTACTTACCAAAGATCAATTTATAAACGATGATCCCAGCTAAGGATTGCACCATCACAAGGTACAGAACAATCCTTCCAGGTACAGGAAACGCACATTCACACAGTCTATTGATTCACACCAGGGCAGTTCGGTCGCACATATTTTTCCGCATTGAAACGCCTACATGAACAATCACATACATTCCTATAGGGACCGCTCATGCAAGCACTCAGGTCCGTGCGATCCGAAGCGCCTGCCGCCCAAATGCTCCCTCAGCTACTTTTGTCGTGCTGATCAGCGCCTTTTTGGGCGTTTTTAATTGCATTTCAGCGCTGAAACGCGATTAAAAAACCCCCCTAAAACGCCCTTTCAAAAATCGTGCGGAAACCGCGCTGAAACGTTGCCACCCTGGTGTGAATCAAATGATAGACGGGTGAACCTGGAGAAAAATGACCAATCGCTTTAGAGTGTGGGCCCGGAATCTGCCGCCTCTTTCTTCGCCTTGGGTCCGGAACATCCTCGTTGGTTGTGAATTGCTCTTCAGTGGTTTCATTGAGCTTCCCGATCTGGAGCGACATTTGTTCAAATCCTGGACCTACACACAGATAACCCGACGACAAAGTTGTATCAAACTTTTTTCAATAATGCAAAAAAGCAAAGTATTTCTTTACATGTTCCCCAAAACTCTTACAGTCATCATGTTTCTGAACAGCTCCAACTCTCTCAGCTCGGCTTCCCTGAACTTCCTATCCAGTAGATGACAAGGGACAGCAAAGTCCCCAGCAGCCGTCCATCTACTATCTTGGAGAAGAGAAGAGCAGGGAACAGGGGAGTGTCTTGCCTTGCTGTTTCTATTCCATGTATTTGTGGAGAGTCCATGGTCCCATCGCACTCCTGACCGCAATAATCCCTCAGAAACGTGGGTGCTGCGGTAGTCAACGGGTGGCAGCCGTAACAATGGTAAGCAGAAACAGAGACACTGGCACTCCAAATTAGCAAGCAAACGTCTATTTTGGGGTGGCTCCATAGGACCCTGCAAGGGAGAGGAGCCCCCCTAAAACAGGATTTGGAATAGCTTAAAATCCTTTTGGCTTTGATATCACTTTAACGTGTACCGAGACCCAAGAACACAGCATGTCATATATTACAGCTCATCGGTCCTTAGATGTGGCGGCTGCATTAGTTTTCTTTTTCCATCTTTTCCTTTATTTTAACTTCCTGTCTTCGGGTGACAACGCTCGCTTACTGTACTGTATCTATGGAGATGAAACACTGTCACCCTGACATGAGTACAGAACACCCCCCTTTTTCTGCTTCTCAGTAATACAGGGGAAGGTGTTGTATAGTCCACATAGAGATATGGGCAGGGATTACAGTGCAGCACAGGAAGTCATCAGCTCACTGGATTTCTGTCAGATATAACAAAACACTTTTAATAGTGTATTTAAAGAAGAACTCCGGTCATTTTTTAAATGAACCCTTGCAGTGGCACTACCCACGCACTGCAAGGGTTAAGTGCTTGTTTTGGTGTACGGGTGAAAATAAAAAAGATATACTCACCTGATCCTCGTTCCGCCTGGCTGCTAGACCAGTCCCTGCAACCTCTTCTTTTCCTAGTTCTGGTGGTTTAAGGATCCATAACATCATCATATCTAATGCAGCTGCATTAGATATGAGGATACCAAGGGACATTCCACAGCCAGGAGGGGGAGAGAGGAGAGCGCTGACTGCCACAGGACCGAGGATCGGGCGAGTATATATTTTTTATTGCAGCCCCCCTAGACCAAAGCGAGAACTTAACCCTTGCAGGACAGGCTCTCCTACTCCAGAACAGACGCATAACAGGTTTTAATGGGGGCTGTGCAGGTGGATCTGTGCAGAGAAGAGAATCTATTGACAGCTGAAAGCGTCGGCTGTCTCTGTTCAGTGAGCAGATAGAAAATCAGTGCTTCCCCCGTGAGATCCAGAGTCAATCAATACGCCGAGATCTCGCTGCTCAGCTGTAAATGGAGGTCAGGCGATTTTCTGCGCGCATTCACACGTGGGGGGCGACCTCCCGCAGACTGTCACTTCCCCCGGGGATCCCCGGCACTGCCTCTTCCGCCCTGCTCCAGAAAACGATTATCTTATCTGTGTCGTGACATGTGAGCGGAGTCATCTGACGGCTGCAAATTGCCTCGTCTTCTATTATCGGTTCATAGACGGAGGTCACTCTGTGATTTACCGGAGAAATCCTGAGCGGCGCCTGCTTCTAATTCACAACAGACTCGGAGCTCTGCGTTACCCAGGACAAGGCAACGGGTTCACTATTGTCCCGTCACACTATTATTATACATTTATATAGCTCTGACATATACCCCAGTGCTGTACAGAGGCCACTGAGCCAGTCACATTAGTTTCTGTACAGAGGAGCTCATACTCTAATGCAGAATGGCACTGGCTGTAGGGGGACTACAAAGCCCAGCAATACATTATACAGCAACGCAGAATAGTATATGAATCGGACTCAGGACTTAGCAGTCCTTAGTAACACACTGGACTCAGGGCTTAGCAACACACTGGACTCAGGGCTTAGTAACTCACTGGACTCTGGATTTAGTAACGCACTGGACTCTGGATTTAGTAACGCACTGGACTCAGGACTTAGTAACGCACTGGACTCCGGACTTAGTAACGCACTGGACTCAGGACTTAGTAACGCACTGGACTCAGGACTTAGTAACGCACTGGACTCAGGACTTAGTAACGCACTGGACTCTGGGCTTAGCAACGCACTGGACTCTGGATTTATTAACGCACTGGACTCTGGATTTATTAACGCACTGGACTCAGGGCTTGGTAACACACTGGACACAGGACTTAGTAACTCACTGGACTCAGGAACTTACTGGACTCTGGACTTAGTAACGCACTGGACTCTAGAGTTAGTAGCACACTGGACTCAGGACTTAGTAGCACACTAGACTCAGGACTTAGTAACGCACTGGACTCAGGACTTAGTAACGCACTGGACTCAGGACTTAGTAACACACTGGACTCTAGAGTTAGTAACGCACTGGACTCTAGAGTTAGTAACGCACTCGACGCTAGAGTTAGTAGCACACTGGACTCAGGACTTAGTAACGCACTGGAATCAGGACTTAGTAACGCACTGGACTCAGGACTTAGTAACACACTGGACTCAGGACTTAGTAACGCACTGGACTCAGGACTTAGTAACGCACTGGACTCAGGACTTAGTAGCGCACTGGACTCTGGGCCTAGCAATGCACTGGACTCTGGATTTATTAACGCACTGGACTCAGGGCTCAGTAACGCACTGGACACAGGACTTAGTAACTCACTGGACTCTCCAAAAGGACATCCTCCAGTGTCACCATCTACTTCCTGGGCTGAAGAAGCCTCAGAGATGACACAATCACATAAATCCTGGTGACTGTGTTTACAAATGTCTGACACGGAGATCCGTTGACTTGCAATTTCAACCTCCATTGACTTCCGTTGTGTTCCGTTTTGTTGCGTTTTTTTTTATAATCGTTTTTTTATTTTTTGCCAATCTTTATTTGAATTAACATATCCTGAGTGGACAAACTTCTATGTATTTATTTGTTTACTTCCATTCCATTGCGTTACATTGTGCAGAAAAAAGTTGAGCATATTCTACTTTTTTCATGGCACTGGAACGCAATGGATCACAGCGGTGTGAACTGGTCCCATACCCACACCCATACATTTTTTGGGTTATCTTCCGTTGACATCCATTCAAAAATAGATGCTAACGGGTTTGGTGTGAATGGGACCTATAAGAAAATAACCACCATCCCCTGACCAGTGAGAGTGCCCTTAGTGGGACGTGAAGCAGCCTCATTGCTCGGAGGAATGGTAGTGGGCAGGACTTACCCATGAAGTCATGGAAAGTCAGGCCCTAGTAACAAAGTGAAACTAAATCAGAGAGGATCACAAAAGATATTTTTTTCTTTTTGGTTAATAAAGGTAATAGCAGGTCTCTAGTGCTATTGGATCTTAGACATGCCTTTTACTTTCAAAACTTTAAGACGTACAGGTTCACTTTAAATCACAACTCAAACAAATCGGTCATTGTGCTGACTTTTATTGAGAGGATTCTGCACACCTTACGTGTCTGTTTACTGCTGGTTAATGTATTTATAAAATGTTTCCCTCGGCATGTTACAGCCGCACTTTAACCTCCCGGACTGTTTATGTCCCTGGGTTATAGAGCCGTGTACTTAGGTATGCATTTACATGGGTGACTGTATGTGCATGAGCTTCTTTGCTGTGTTTGGCAGCGTGCGTGCAGCAGCAGCCCACTGAAATCAACAGGCTGCCGCGCAGCAACAAAAACGCATGCAAACGTGCACAAAAGCACGAGCCCGATGTGCATTCACACATCTTGAAAGTGTGAAGGGAGGGCCTGTTCACACTATCGTGATGTGTTCACGCATGTTCGTGCAGAGGAGAAGGCAACTGGTTTCAGGGATCGGCCAATGAGAGAGTTATAAATCACACCTTTTTATTGGCAGTCTTGTTGTGGTACGGATTCTAGTCACATGACCTATGCTATCCAATTGCAGTCTAGCTTCGGATCATGTGATCTATGCCTTGGCTTAGTTACAGTTTATGGGCCTGGGACAAAGCAGGCAAAGATGACACGTAGGGTTGCCACCTCTCCCGGATTCAACTGGCCAGTCCGGGTTTTGAATCCTGTATGTGCTGTGTCTGGGTTTCAGGCAACCCGGAAACAGCACATACAGGACTCAAAACCCAGACTGGCCAGGTGAATCCGGGACCGGTGGCAACCCTAATGACACATCAGTACACACTGGTTGACCTCCCAAGAGACTCCCCTTTTCTTCTCAGGTATACAGTTGGATGTTTCCAGGCGAATATGTTTCCCCTAATATGAGCCGCCGCTGCCAGGGACATCTGTCAGTATTTTTTCCCCTTCAATAAGGTGCCAGTGCAACCAACTGCTATCTAACGTGTGTGGGTAACTTAAAAGTAGAAGTAAAACCTAACTGGATGACGTTTAGTTTGCTTTGTTCACAGTTGTCATATTTTTAAATAAAATCCGGTCTTCACTTTTTAACTCCTTTGTTCCATCTCAGTGCTGATGATCTCCTGCAGCCTCTTTGCAGCCACTTACTGTCTGCATGCACTCCAGCGATGGCTGCATGGCATTTCTCAGGAGGGGATTTGTAGTTTCACCACAAGGTTGCCCGCCCCTGATCTATACGAACGTTTTTGTGAGTTTATCTTTAAAGTATATTATTATGCAAATGGTGTCCAATATGTTACACTCACGCTAATCAGCTGCGAGCACTGTTTGGATATTCTGACGGCGGCTGGCTGTCAGAATACACAGGACACAGCAGGAGATTCATCTATCCACACTGTGAGCATGGATAGAGGGATCTATCAGATTTTATTTTGTTCAACCTGAAAATCTATTCGTGAGTACCCAACTTAATGAAGAACTCCGGGAAATGTAAAAATTAACCCTTGCAGTGGGGCTACCCCTGCATTGCAAGGGTTAACAGCTCATTTTGGTCTAAATAAAGAAAATGCACTCATCAGATCCTCAGTCCTGCGTCCTCATGTCTAAAGGTGCCCATACACTGAACGATTCTGGTACGAGAATTGCTGGAAATCCCGCGATCGTACAAGAATCGTGCAGTGTAAGCAAGGCGTGCGACCGTTTCTAATGTACGGTCCCACGACTTTTGTATTTCGAGCATGTTGGAAAAACAGCCGAGAATTGTACGATTTTCGGCTGGTTTTTAACATGATCGAGAGATCACTGCCGAACGGGCCGGTGTGCGCACACGCACACTGCCCATTCAGCATTGCAGTCATCGGAAGCCCGCCCGTCAGGGGGGCGGGCTTGCGATCATCGCAAGTACGATCTGCCTGTCCAAGATGGGCAGATCGTACGTTTTTTTAAGTACTTTACAACCCTCGCAAGACTAAGGTCTTGCAAGGGTTGTAAAGTGTATGGGCACCTTAATGCAGCTACATTAGAAGTGATGATGTCACGGTCCATAGACCACCGGAGCCCTGTGGTGGAGGGTGCAGTGAGCACTCATCTCTCTTTCCTTCCGCTGCAGCTGCGGAATGTCCCTCGGTGTTCTCATGTCCAATGGACGTGATGATGTCACGGGTCCATAGACCACCAGAGCCCTGGGGAGAAGAGTCTGCAGCGACCGTTCATCTCTCTCCCCTTCTGCTCCAGAATGTCCCTTGGTGTCCTCACGTTCAATGGACAAGATGATGTCATGGGTCCTTAGACCACCAGAGCCCGGGGGAGAAGAGGGTGCTGTGACCGCTCATCTCTCTTCCCTTCCGATCCAGAATGTCCCTCGGTGTCCTCATGTTCAATGGACAAGATGATGTCACGGGTCCTTAGACCACCAGGGCCCGAGGGAGAAGAGCCTGCAGTGATCAGTCATCTCTATCACCTTCCATTCTGGCTGTGGAATGTCCCTCTGTGTCCTCACGTTCAATGGACAAGATGATGTCACGGGTCCTTAGACCACCAGAGCCCAGGGGAGAAGAGGGTGCAGTGACCGCTCATCTCTCTTCCCTTCCGCTCCGGCTGCGGAATGTCCCTTGGTGTCCTCACGTTCAATAGATGTGATGATGTCATGGGTCCTTAGACTGCCAGAGCTCGGGGGAGAAGAGGCCGCAATGAGCACTCATCTCTCGTCCCTGCCACTTCAGCTGCAGAATGTCCCTCGGTGTCTTCACGTTCAATGGACGTGATGATGTCATGGGTTCTTAGACCACAAGAGCCCGAGGGAGAAGAGCCTGCAGTGACCGGTCATCTCTATCCCCTTCCATTCTGGCTGTAGAATATCCCTCGGTGTCCTCACGTTCAAAGGACGTGATGATGTAATGGGTCCTTAGATCACTGGAGCATGGGGGAGAAGAAGATGCAGGGATCGTCATCTCTATCCCTTTCCGCCCTGGCTGCAGAATGTCCCTCGGCGTCCTCACGTTCAATGGACATGATGATGTCACGTGTCCCTAGACCGCCGGAGCCCGGGTAGAAGAGGCTGCAGGAATCGGTCTAGGTGTAATTTTTACATTTCCTGCATGATAAATCTGTTTATCTTAAAGAAGAACTCCAAGAACTGCGGCAAAATAGACAATTCCGGACGGGTCCTGATTGTCCTGCATTTAGTTTTGTCTTCCACGTATGACTATTACTGCGCCAAAGCATCATTTTCACCAGATGTATAGCGGCATCAAACACGTCTCTCGGTGCAATTTATCGATGACACAACTTTGAGCGACATGTAAAGACCAATAAAATCACTGCTCCGCATCTACAGATCGGGACCTCAGAGTCAGGAAAGTCCACTTGTATCATCGCTGTGACGGCTCCACAAGGGAAACACGAAAGTTGGAAATTGTAAGAGATGAAAGGCGATATTTCAATGTTTCTCACGTCTTCAATAAAAACGTTTCTTTCCAACTCCGCCGAGAGTCGGGTGTATCATCATCTGCTACATGTTACATATGGTGTGTAAACTCATCATCACCGATCTCACCCGCCTTCCAAGCTGCAAAAGGAGCACATAAGCTGTGTGACGGGACGTCTGCGTTAATGCGCCTATATAACATCCCGCATGGCGAACGCTGTAAACACGCCATGCCTATATGCTGACGCCGCGTTATAACTGCTGTGACTTCAGACCTATATTTAAAAAATCCAATTAAACACGTCAACGCCATTACGAGAAAAAAAAACCAATCGTAAACATCAACAGGAGTGGATCCAATCACCGTACGACGCACGAAAAAGACTGCGCAGACCTAAATATACGTCAACCACCTGACTGGTCCTCCTGTCATGAGGGCCCCGGGGCCCGTTACACACAATGACAGAGGCTGATTGTGTTGAAAGCGGAGAATTGGATTGTTGATGTTCTGTAAACAGAGAAAATGAACGTGTTAAAATATAATTATTCACTTTTTTTTTTTCATTTATTAGATTTTTGCAAAATGTCGGATTTTTTTTTTTTTTTTTTTTGTAGATGCAAAAGTGTTTTTACTAAAGAAGTCATTTTCTGGTTGGCAGGAAAACTATTCCCATTGGCAGATATTTCTTCATTGTAAGTAAAACATTACAGAGATCCAGATCATTATTTATAAACTTTACTGTTCTTGTATATTTTAAAGGCCCATTTTGAAGGGTAGAGGTCCTGCCCTTAAAGAAAAACTCCCTTTTGAAGTGGGGCTACCCCGCACTGCATGGGTTAACTGCTCACTTTGGTCTAGGAAGGAAAATAACACAGTTATACTCGGCCGATCCTCTGTAAGGTTTTTCTTCAAGGTGGGCTTACCATCAGACATATTCTTCCATGTTAAGTGCAGCATGCGCAGTAATCTGTCTAGGTAACACTCCCACTACGTATTACCTCTCACAGAGATCACAGTACAGTGTTAGATAGGTAGATACAGTAGATCGATGGATAGATACAGTAGATCGATAGATAGATAGATAGATAGATAGATAGATAGATAGATAGACGGAGAGAGAGAGAGATAGGTAATAGATAACTCGATAGATAATAGACAGACAGATTGATCAATCAATATTATTATTACATAGTATTTTTATAGCGCCAACAGTTTGCGCAGCACTTTACAATATAAGGAAGACATTACAATCACAATACAATCTAAAAGGGAGGGAGAAGTGATGCATGAGGAGGTAGCTGTGTGGGGATGAATTGATAGATAATAGATAGAATGTAGAGCAGAGACTGACATGAAAACTTCTATACACTCAGTGGAGATCTGACAGATGTGATTCTCAATGTTCGTGAATAGATAGATAACATAGATTGGTTAGTAGATAGATAGATAGACTGACAGATAGA
The DNA here is from genome assembly GCF_000935625.1 of Nanorana parkeri. Taxonomy (NCBI): domain Eukaryota; kingdom Metazoa; phylum Chordata; class Amphibia; order Anura; family Dicroglossidae; genus Nanorana; species Nanorana parkeri. Next base: position 889,339 of record NW_017306694.1, on the reverse strand, counting down.
TAAATTGATAGATAATATACAGACAGATTCAGTAGATGGATATCAGTAGATGGATAGATAGATAGATAGATAGATAGATAGATAGATCAATCGATAGATAATAGACAGACAGATTGATCAATCAATAGATAGATGGATAGATAGATAGATAGATAGATAGATAGATAGATAGATAGATAGATAGATAGATAGATAGATAATAGACAGACAGATTGATCAATCGATAGATAATAGAATGTCTGGAGCAGAGACTGACATTAGGACATCTATACACTCAGCGGAGATCTGACATGTGATTGGCGATGTCCGGGAAAGATTCCTGCAGAAGGTGCACCGTGCACCGGGTGTATTTTCTGCGGACGGACGTTGGCTCACCTTGTTTGTTTGTCTTTGTTAATGGCTTTAATTATAATGACAAGTTTCTTGTCTGAGAAGCCCCGGGGCCGCCATGTGGGAAGAGATGACGTCGCAGTGAATCGGGAGGATGAGCGGAACCCCGGGCCGCACTCCTCTACACCGGCCTGCTAATGGCTGATCTGGGTCCATCGTCTGCTGGTCACCGGCTGGGCTCATGTACACAGCTGAAGTCACCTGGGAAGACGCATCCCATGGAAGAGGTAACTGTCGGCTGGTTGCTATGGGTTACTGCATTTTGTACTGCACATTTCACCCCCACTCTCCTCCGGAGAGAAAATCACTATTCAATAAACTTGAATATAGCAAAGAAAGTCACAATATTGTAGACAGAGTAGAAGTCCAGGTATGATGGAAACAAGGGGTTGGACATGAATCTTTGGTCAGTGGAAAGAAGTCATTATTTGAACCTGATGGTTTGGGTTCAGCAGCTCTCTCCAAATGGGGTGGGGGACCCTCAGTGGTGGTGGGGGCCCTCAGTGGTAAGGTTGGGCCCTCAGTAGTAGGGAGCCTCCCAGACTGAATGTGTGATAGAACCAAGAAGAGCACAAAAACCACATCTTAAGAGTTCAAAGTCTTTTACTGATTACAGGCAATAAGCAGCCGATGCGTTTCGGATTTTAAAAAATCCCCCTTCATCAGAACCATCATTTAATGGCCTCGAAATAAAGCTCCTGAACCATCCAATCCGTGGCAGGCGCTGTGCAGGAATACAACCAGCGAGTGTTCTGTGCCAGTGTCAGCAGCACAATTACATGCTATAAAGTGGATTGTTTTTGGCCCCCGAAATGCGTTGGCTGCCTGTTGCTTTTGTTGTGGAATCAATAAAGGACTTTGGACTCCTAAGACGGGGTTTTGGCGAACTTGTTAGTTCTATCGCCCATGAAACAAAGCAGAAAACGCTTTTCACTTGGACCCGTTATTAAAGTGGACATTGCAGGCATTGACAGCCATTCAAATAGTAACATTGTGCCAAAAATGAGGCATTAAAGAAAAAAAGAAAGACATATTTTGGATCCTGGTTTCCGTCCACCTTCGGCGTGGATGTGCATGGCTCCGCCCACACGGCTGCATCATCCATTCACAGGATCGGCAAATTAAAAAAGACTACATGTCCCATTCGTCACCACGTTAAAGTGACTCAAGTGCAGTGACACTACAGCACTCGCAGTCCATTGATAACTGCCCCCCAGCCTCATAACCAAAGAGTCCATACTTTGGGCTGAAGGAATAGTCTGCAGGAGACAGAGCATTGCAACTTTATCCGCTGATCGTGGTCACAATGCTCTGCAGGCTCCAGTGCAAAGAATTAACTTGAGTACATTTTTTCTTTGAATTTTTTTTTCCAAAAGGTGGACTGTGCCTTTAAATAAGTGACAACCGTGGAATAAATGACAATAGACGTCCTGTGTTGGTCCGTCCATCTCCCGTCGCGAGCTAACCAGTCGCAGCGTTAGCCCCAGTGGGGTGGGATTCAGAGGCTGCGGCTAACATTACACCAAACTCTATCATGATTTCAGTGAATCATCGCTTCCATGGCAGGATCCAGCGCCGGCAGAATAATCTCATTAAATTATCTTTACTTTGGACAGCAATATGGAAATGAGTCATGTGGGCCTTAAAACAGCGGTGTCTGCAGCGTGCCGCGCTCAGCACACACTCCTTATTATAGCGAGATGATTATCTACGATTTACAGAATTCTCTTCTAGCCTCCTGTCTGCCTGGAACGCGTCTCAGATGGAAGAGCCGATAAACAGAAGGCATTCGATACGACTTAATAAAATACCGAAATGAGATGTCTGACATTCATAGGCGTGCGCAGTGCGGCCTAGTGACGATTTTAGGGTGTCATTCGCTCCGTAACGCGATCGTGTTCGTTTTCTTGCGTTGGCGCATGTCCCGTCTCATTCGTTTCGTCACAATCTGCCTCAGTGCTTTAAAATCGCACCTGCCTTGTTTTTACCTGCGCAATGCGAACAGCATTCACATCTGCGTGTTGTGGCGCGCTATAGCTCAAGCGGGTTTTTTTATTTTCCATTTATGGTCCCTTTACATCTTTCCAGTCCATTGCAGTCCGCTACCACACATGCATCAACATGATCTGGATTAGGACAGCCCATTCATTTTAAATGGGCAGCCAACACACAGCAGTGGATGCAGCCCGAGGGCGTTATGGGGCCCTTTGGCACTTACTATGCATCCTGTAGGCCCCCAGCAGTTAGTAGTCAGTGTTTCCCTTGTCTGCTTACTCAGGGGCAGTGAAGAGTCGTTATTATTCATTAAAATTGCTTTTTATAGTAAAATCATTTGTTTTTTTTCGGTTTGTTTTTGATCTTTTCTGTGTGTGGGCGGCTTTTTGTGTGTGTGTGTGTGTATTTCGATTCTCTAACCCAGGGTTAGCCAAACTCTGGCCCTCCAGCTGCGGTGGAACTACAAATCCCATGAGGCATTGCAAGATTCTCAGAGCCACAGACATGACTCTCGGAGAGAGATACATCATGGGATATGTAGTTTCACCACAGCTGGAGGGCCGGAGTTTGGCTACCCCTGGTCTAACCTATTAAATTGGATCTTGCTGAGAGGAACTAGTCATTTTTTAGGGGGGCAGTAGGGAGCACGGACTGGTATGGGGGCTGTCCCATGGGGTATTGCAAGACCCTGACAGCCGCAGGCATGACTACTAGAGACAGAGGCATGAAGGGATTTGTAGCTTCACCAATGCTGGACTTGTAGCTTCACCAATGCTGGACTGCCGAGGTTGCCTACCCCTGCTAAGACTTTAGTGTTCTAGCGGCATTTATGGTCATCACTCTTCGCTACTACAGATGACCGAAATTGAAATGTTTATTTTTTTTTTTAAACAATAACACAGTACACAGAGCAAACTAAATGTCATTCAGATGGGTTTATAGTTTGTGGTAATTTCTAAGAGTTGAATGAGCTTTAAATGGCTTCTGAGGGTAATAGAAGCCTGGGCCTATTTCTCAAGGCAAAGTACGTTCCCTTATTAGCTAGGTACATAGGGTTGCCACCTTTTTTTCAAGCGAAACCTGAACACTCTAGTGACGCGTTGACATTTTTTTGGGAGAATGAGTCACGGCTTAGTCATATGTAAATAGTGCCTCCCATTCATATATAAATATAGAGACTATTTTCAGTGGGGGGCCAGTAGCCCTTATCTTAATTTTGGTTGCCCCTGTCTGCCTGACATCTTGTGTCCGGGTTTCTGCTGCCATGAAACGCGGACACAGCGTTCAAACCCCGGACTGACCGGGTGATTCCTGGGCAGGTGGCAACACTATAGGTACATGATGTTAGCTATTAAGGAACAGAGGAACCTTAACCTTTGATGCAAATAGACATAAAGCGAGTGACATTTTTAAAACTTTTTTATTAGTTTTATCATTGTTATTATTATTATCATTATTGTTATTATAATTATTATTATTATTGTTATTATCATTATTATTATTATTGTTATCATTATGATTACTTGTAACATGGTGCTGTCTGTAAAAGTTTTATTCCTTGCTGTTCCTACAAAAAAATACAGTGACAGTTGTCAGTGGCATGGCTCTGTTTGTCAACAAAGTCATGTGATCGCCAGGTCATCACATAACATCATGTGGCTCTGTTAGAAAACAAAACCAGGTTTTTGGGGGGTTTTTTCAAGCAAATTTGACCTAAGCAGCCAGCATGGCGAAATTGTAAGTTGTAAAGTTCCAGCATATCCTCTCCTGTTATATCATCAGCATTGTTATAGGAATACATACTGGAGTTGTTTCTGATAATGGAATCAAAGCTTACTTGAAAAAATCCCTTTTATGTAGTGAGTGCTGCCTTCCGTCTGCCCATCACTTCCACCAACTTCCTGCATTCCCAGTGTGCTTTGTGTCTCTATTACTGCTGCTTGATGTGATGCAATCTCTATTTCTCAGGGCTACATGTCCCATCATGCATTGCTTCCAGCAAGCAGTGATAATGTTACATTGTTCAGACGTTGAGTTGTAATTCAGACGGCAGACTCTGTGAGTTGGTGACACAGGAAGGACACATTCACAGGGCTAAGTGAGATTGTGTCAGGGCATTGAGGAAGTACATCCTATGGGCATCTTCAATAGGTACGTTTACAATCTTCTAGATGGGTATGTTATTAGTGGGTGGGATAAAACTTATAGAAATTCTATATAGAAATACAGATTTATTTTTTACTAAGGCCAATTTCCATTAAATTCAGTCAGACTTGAAATCAGATTAGATGATTAGATGTTCATCCCTCTTCATCAGACAATGGAATTCACCTCTGAAACATCTTCTATTGTCTCCGGAAACTCAGGGTAAGCATAGCTCTGGGTGGGCAAACTCCGGACCTCAAGCCGTTGCAGAACTACAAATCCCATGAGGCATTGCAAGATTCTCATAGCCACAGGCATGACTCCCAAAGACAGATGCATCATGGGATTTGTAGTTTCACCACAGCTGGAGGGCCTGGAGTAACTGCAATACTTGTGCCAAGCCTTGTTTTGGATGGCATGGAAGAAGATTAGAACTCCTGTTAGACAGTGAGGAAAACCTGACCGGGGCTTCAGCCCTCCGATACTCTGCTAAAGAAAAGTATTTTTATTTCTGTCTGGGTCCCTGTTGCAGATTTTACCCTCACTTCCTGTCTGGTAAAGCATTGTCAGCAGGACAGGAAGTGAGAGGAAATCTCTCCAACACAGGGTTACCTTCCCTACCCGAAAAAAAAAATGAGGGCTAGATATACAATTGAAAGAAATCAATCAATAAATCAATTAATAAACCCCAAATGTTAAAGCTGAACTTCGTGATAAGAAAATATGGACCTCGTACAAGAGTCATGTGTATTCTTACTTGAATCTTGGTGAGCTTTGTGTATTTCTTTCAGATCTTTGCAGAAACTCAGAGCTTCCTGTGATAAAGTCCGCTCACTGCTGCTCCCTCTCCTTGTGCAGGGTGACTGGTCTTGTCTCCGCCCCTCCTGTAGTGGGTGGAGCCTGCTTGGTCCTTCCCACAACTCTGCTCTCTCTGCACGGGATATGATGACGCCATTGCTACTTTTAAAGGATAATATCTGGGTGTCCAAAGGCATTTATATAGTGCCAACAATTTTACACAGCACATTCACATCAGTCCCCGCCCCTGAGGAGCTTACAATCGAAGGTCCCTATCTCACATACATATGTACAAGGGCCAAATTTAGACAAGAGCCAAGTAACCTTCCAGCATGTCTTTGGAGTGTGCGAGGAAACCCACCAAGCACAGGGAGAACATGCAAACTCCTTGCAGATAGTGATCTGGCTGGGATTCAAACCAGGGACCCTGAGCTCTACAAGATAGAAGCGCTAACTGGCCTTGGTTTTGGTTTGCATGCACAGTCAGAAATCCAGGTTCAGCAAATGTCTAAGCAAACCAAACTCAGGGCCACCTGTGTCCCAGCAACCAATGACGCTGCATGACCTACACAGTGTCATAGATTGCTAAGATGCTAGTAGTTGGGCCACACAGCGTCATTGGTTGCTAAGATGCTACCGTGTTTCCCCGAAAATAAGACCTACCGCGAAAGTAAGTCTTAGCACTATTTTTAAAGGAGAACTATGAGGTGAGTGCTTTTCACTCACCTCATAGTTCTAGCCGACCTGTGATAATAAGACTGTCACATGTCGGCTCAGTAGATCGGGAGGTGAGCGGACACATACCGGCGTTTACTCACCTCTCGATCCTTTCACGGCTCTCTGCCGTGACAGGGGAGGGGCTGGATTCTCCCCTCCCCGATCCGCCAGCGCTGACTGGCGGATCGGACGGGGGCGGGTACAGCTGGCACTGCCTCTAGATAGGCAGAGCCAGCTGTCACTCACGCAGCTGGGCAGATCCAGACATAATTGTCTGAGCTTAGGGTGACGGGAGGACGCTAGTTTGTGTCCTCCCGTTACCCTAAGGAGAACTATGGGGTAAAGCCTTAACCTCATAGTTCTCCTTTAAACATTCCTGTAATATAATACCTACCCCGAAAATAAGACCTAGTTTGGGGTGGGGGCGGCCCAGAGAGCAACCAGAGTACATGGCGGGAACTAACCGCTGCGCCGCAGCTCCCGCATGCCGTCCCTGTCACGAAATCAACAGACACCTGTCTTCCTCAGCCTTTGCTCATAGAGCTGCCGCCGGGCAGAAAACTAAATTTCCCAGCAGGCATGCAGCACAGCGCGGCAAGGAACCTATGGCCAGTGGGGTCGGAGTGAGGTGACTGAGCCTCAGTCACTGAGGGAACTTCTGACTGGAGGTCCGTGCGGTCCAGCCTGGCGACAAGAGAGGTGGCTCCCTGGCGGGGATCCCACAGAGAACTGTGGACGGCATCAGAGAGGAGAGCTCCAGGACAGCTGCAGCCTGCAGGTATTGTGACACTGTGTGTGACAGTATTTAAAATAAGACATCCCCTAAAATAAGACCTAGTGTGTTTTTTTGGGGAAAAAAATATATAAGACAGTGTCTTATTTTTGGGGAAACACGGTATTGGCTGGGCCACACAGCATGATTGGTTGTTGGGTTGCATGCGACGCACTATGACAACACATGACACTGTAAGGCAGGGGTGGGCAACTCCGGCCCTCCAGCTGTGCTTTAACTACAAATCCCATCATGCTTCTGCCTCTGGGAGTCATAACTGTAACTGTCAGTCTTGAAATGCCTCATGGGACTTGTAGTTCCACAACAGCTGGAGGGCTGGAGTTGCCCACCCCTGCTGTGGAGCCACCTGTGTCCTAGCAACCAATGATGCTGTGCAATGCACACAGAGGGGAATTTATGAAAACTGGAGCCGACATAAACTGGAGCAGATTTCATTGCAACCAATCAGCTTCTATCTTTCATTTTCAAATCTCAACTGAGGAAACGGAAGAGAGATGCTGATTGGTTGCCATGGGCAACTGTTCTTGTTTCTGTCTGCTCCAGTTTTGATAAATTCCCCCTACAGTTTCAATGGCTGCTAGGATGCAGGCCAGTGCAATGCAACAACCAATGACAGGTTGGGGCTGCCTACCTCCTATCAACCAATTGCACTGTGCAGTTCATCTGCTAGCATCCTAGCAACCAAAGATGCATCGGGTTGGTCATTGGTTGCTAGGTCATGCCAGGTGCCTGGCTGTTATGCTGACTATGCAGGAAAGAATCAGGTCCTCATCTGTGTACATGTTACAGGTCAATTAGTCAAAGTGTTGGTGCATGAGGCTCAGCATGGCGGCCAGGCAACCAGCATTTTTTGAAAGCAAATGGCAGCCCCTGTTATTCCCTACAACAAATCCAACCAATGGATGGAGTGGGGAAGGTTTAGAACCTGTATCATCATGTATTGCCATCTTTGTCCCCTTGAGGAAGATTTGCACTCACTTCCGGTCTTGATGAAAGGCGTCAGAACAGGAAGTGAAGGAAAATCTTCCCAGCAAGGATGCCCATATTATTTTAAATCATTCCCAGCCCTACCCATGATGATGATGAGATGATGTCATCAGTCTGCTGCTGGTGATCAGACTGCAACACTGTAACTTTGTAGTGACAGCTCTTTAGGATGGAAATTCCTCTCACTTCGGGGAGATTTGCTTTTATTTCCCATTCTCAGGGAAAGGAAATCAAGATACATCTCCCCAGTGGATCTATACAGTACATACATGTTGCTCTATTCTATGACAGTGCTAGGAGGGGAGGAAAAGGATCAATTTTGCCCTGGCTGTCAGTGCTGATGTCAATGCAGGCAGGGTGGAAGGGGTTAAAGTTGTATTAAACTCTCAATCTTTTTCCCAATAATGAATCCAGATCAGACAAATACCCATGGCCCAGCATAGTTTTATTTTTACATCTTTGCACAAACACTTATAGTCGTCATGTTTCTGAACAGCTCCAACTCTCTCAGCTCTGCTTCTCTGAACTTCCTGTCTAGTACAAGATCACAAGGGACAGAGCAGTCTCCAGCAACTGTTAATCTACCAGCTTGGAGAATGGGGGAGGAGGGGAGTAGATTGCTTTGCTGAGTCTGTGAAGACACAGACAGCATACTAGCACACACAAGGGTAGCTCTATTGGACCCTGCAAGGGACATCAGGGCCAGTGCTGATGGGAGCAGCTGATTCTGCAGGAAACTAAAACTTTTAAACATCAAGAAGCAGCGTCCATTGTAAATTATTTCAACAGCATTTGAAATAGCTTAAAAACCTTTTGACTTTTATATCACTTTGATGTTGCTTTGGGATATTGTCGGGCAGGAAGGAGTTAATTTTACTCTGGGGTGGTTTTAGGCAGTAAGGTATTAGTTCTGCTCTGGGATGGTGTCGGCAGGAAGGGGTTAATGTTGCTGAGGGATGGTGTCGGACAGGAAGAGGTTAATATTGTGCAGGGATGGTGTTGAGCAGGAAGGGGTTAATATTGCTCAGGGATAGTGTCGGCAGGAAGGGGTTAATGTTGCTGAGGGATGGTGTCGGCAGGTACAAGGGTAGCTCTATTGGACCCTGCAAGGGACATCAGGGCCAGTGCTGATGGGAGCAGCTGATTCTGCAGGAAACTAAAACTTTTAAACATCAAGAAGCAGCGTCCATTGTAAATTATTTCAACAGCATTTGAAATAGCTTAAAAACCTTTTGACTTTTATATCACTTTGATGTTGCTTTGGGATATTGTCGGGCAGGAAGGAGTTAATTTTACTCTGGGGTGGTTTTAGGCAGTAAGGTATTAGTTCTGCTCTGGGATGGTGTCGGCAGGAAGGGGTTAATGTTGCTGAGGGATGGTGTCGGACAGGAAGAGGTTAATATTGTGCAGGGATGGTGTTGAGCAGGAAGGGGTTAATATTGCTCAGGGATAGTGTCGGCAGGAAGGGGTTAATGTTGCTGAGGGATGGTGTCGGCAGGAAGGGGTTAATGTTGCTCAGGGATGGTGTTGGGCAGGAAGGGGTTAATGTTGTGCAGGGATGGTGTTGGGCAGGAAGGGGTTAATATTGCTCTGGGATGGTGCTGGGCAGGAAGGGGTTAATGTTGCTCTGGGATGGTGTCGGCAGGAAGGGGTTAATGCTGCTCTGGGATGGTGTTGGGCAGGAAGGGGTTAATGTTGCGCAGGGATGGTGTTGGGCAGGAAGGGGTTAATGTTGCTCTGTACTGGTGTCAGGCAGGAAGGGGTTAATGTTGCTCTGGAATGGGGTCGGGCAGGAAGGGGTTAATGTTACTCTGGGATGGTGTCGGGCAGGAAGGGGTTAATGTTGCTCTGAGATTGTGTCGGGCAGGAAGGGGTTAATGTTGCGCTGGAATGGGGTCGGGCAGGAAGGGGTTAATATTGCTCTGGAATGGTGTCGGGCAGGAAGGGGTTAATGTTGCTCTGGGATAATGTCGGGCAGGAAGGGGATAATGTTGCTCTGTACTGGTGTTAGGCAGGAAGGGGTTAATGTTGCTCTGGGATAATGTCGGGCAGGAAGGGGATAATGTTGCTCTGTACTGGTGTTAGGCAGGAAGGGGTTAATGTTGCTCTGGGATAATGTCGGGCAGGAAGGGGATAATGTTGCTCTGTACTGGTGTTAGGCAGGAAGGGGTTAATGTTGCTCTGGGATAATGTCGGGCAGGAAGGGGATAATGTTGCTCTGTACTGGTGTCAGGCAGGAAGGGGTTAATGTTGCTCTGGGATAATGTCGGGCAGGAAGGGGTTATTAGCTCTTGGATTCATCAGAGCGGCCAGTCAGGCGTTAGGTGGGCGGAGCAATAACTGGTCAGGTGGGCGGAGCAGCGCGGGGAGAGGGCGGGGTGGAGCGAGGAAGGGAGGGACGGACGGACGGACGGTCAGGCAGCGCGCGCTCCCGTTCTCTCCTTTCGTGCTCGCGCCTGTCACTGTCCTGTCACCCGCCGGGGCCCCCAGTGCCCGCACCGCCCCGGGGCCCGCACTGACACTCATAGAGAGACAGCCGGGGAAATATGGAGAGAGACAGACACTGTGTGAGAGCTTCACCCTCTGAGAGCAACTCCGGAGTCAGTGCTGAGAGACACAGAGACCGCTGACACCACAGTGCTGGTACGAACACTGAGAAAGAGACCGAGACCTCACACTGACTGACAGAGAGACCTCACACTGACAGAGAGACTGCACACTGACTGACAGAGAGAGAGAGAGAGACACCTCACACTGACTGACAGAGAGAGAGAGACCTCCCACTGACAGAGAGAGACTGCACACTGACTGACAGAGAGACTGCACACTGACAGAGAGAGACTGCACACTGACAGAGAGAGACTGCACACTGACTGAGAGAGAGAGAGACACACCTCACACTAACTGACAGATACCTTACACTGACAGAGAGAGTGCACTCTGACTGACAGAGAGACACCTCACACTGACTGACAGAAAGACTGCACACTGACTGAGAGAAAACGTGCAATGATATACTGAGAGAGTGCACACTGAGTGAGAGACATCATACACTGAGAGGGAACACAGTGCAGGGGAAGGTTAGGAGAAAGAGAGTGTAAAGGTGAACAAAGAGTGGAGGAGAGAGTGCAGTGAGTGGAGGAGACAGGAGAGAGTGCAGTCAGTGGAGGAGAGAGTGCAGTCAGTGGAGGAGACAGGAGAGAGTGCAGTCAGTGGAGGAGAGTGCAGTCAGGGGAGGAGACAGGAGAGAGTGCCATCAGTGGAGGAGACAGGAGAGAGTGCCATCAGTGGAGGAGACAGGAGAGAGTGCCGTCAGTGGAGGAGAGTGCAGTCAGGGGAGGAGACAGGAGAGAGTGCTGTCAGTGGAGGAGACAGGAGAGAGTGTGGTAGAGTTCTGCGAGGAGTGGAGAGAGTGCAGTCAGTAGAGGAGAGAGTGGAGTAGACAGGAGAGATTGCAGTCAGTGGAGGAGGTTGGAGAGAGTGCAGTCGGTTTGGTAGAGTGCTGCGAGAGTGTAATCAGTGTGGTAGAGTGCTGCGAGGAGCAGAGAGAGATTGCAGTCAGTGTGGTAGAGTGCTGTGAGGAGCAGAGAGAGAGAGAGAGAGTGCAGTCAGTGTGGTAGAGTGCTGCGAGGAGCAGCGAGAGTGTAATCAGAGTGTGGTAGAGTGCTGTGAGGAGCAGAGAGAGAGAGAGTGCAGTCAGTGTGGTAGAGTGCTGCGAGGAGCAGCGAGAGTGCAGTCAGTGTGGTAGAGTGCTGTGAGGAGCAGAGAGAGAGAGAGAGTGGTGCAGAGAGCGCGGTGTCCCTGGCAGGGGCCTCTGTGTGTCCCAGTTGCTTTTCTTTGCTGGGAACAATGTGTGATTGTTGTGGGGGTGGGAGGGGGCAGCACTCCGCAGCACTCTGGAAGGTGGCAGATCCCAGTGAACAGCTTGCTGTGTCCTGTCCCAGGGATGACGAGCATTGTGCAGGATCTGACTGACAGGAGAGAGCTCCCCGCACTGCTGGCCCTTTAACAGCGATCTGTGAGTGTGAGTGTGTGTGAGTGTGAGGAGAGGTCTCACTCCGCTCTGCACTCCTTGACAGGTTCTCATCCAGCCATCAGAAGTGGCGGCTGTGACAAAGGGATATTGTGCTGGATTCAGCATGCTCACCGAGCCAGACGCACCGCCGGAGTTTGAGAGGTGAGTGCACTTTTGCTGCTACGTTCTCCCTGTGTGTATGTTCTATTGTCAGGGACCTGGATGTGCCCAGATTTCACCCTGCTGTGCCCGGACTATACCCACATCTGCCCAGACTCTGCCCTGGTCTCTTCACCCTGCTCCTTGTTCCTCCATGAGTCCACACTACACCCCGCTCTCTCCCATACTCCCTGCACTCTTCCCGTGTCTACCACGCTCTATGTTCCATCAGTCCAGCCTGTCTCCTGCTACACAGTCCCTGCGCTGTGCCTGATCTCTGCACCCTGCTCCAGGATCTGGTTACTTCTGCCCTTTTCCCATGCACCCCTTCCTGTGCTTTGTGCACCCTGCCCATCTCCATGCACCCTTCCCTAAGCTGCCTGCACCCTTCTCCGTCTCTATGGACCCTTCTCTATACTGTGTACACTCTGCCTGTCTCTGTGCACCTTTCCCTATACTGTGTACACTCTGCTCGTCTCTGTGCACCCTTCCCTATACTGTGTACACTCTGCCTGTCTCTGTGCACCTTTCCCTATACTGTGTACACTCTGCCGTCTCTGTGCACTCTGCCTGTCTCTGTGCACCCTTCCCTATACTGTGTACACTCTGCCGTCTCTGTGCACCTTTCCATATACTGTGTACACTCTGCCGTCTCTGTGCACCCTTCCCTACACTGTGTACACTCTGCCGTCTCCGTGCACCCTTCCCTATGCTGTGCCCACCCTGTCCCTTCTCCATGCACCCTACCCTATGCTGTGTGCACCCTGCCTCTTCTCTGTGCACCCTTCCCTATGCTGTGTGCACCCTGCCTCTTCTCTGTGCACCCTTCCCTATGCTGTGTGCACCCTGCCTCTTCTCTGTGCACCCTTCCCTATGCTGTGTGCACCCTACCTCTTCTCTGTGCACCCTGCTTCCTGGCTCCCTACACAACAGGCTGTCGCGGTGTTGCCCTCTGCCTCCCTGGCTCTGCTTACACAACTCCCCAGCAAGCTGGGTTTAGGGTCGGAGCTCTGGCTGCACTCCTCGCAGGAGTAGTCCATCCCGGTACTGCCATAGCTGTAGTGGGCTTATAGCGGGCTAGCCGTTCATAGAGGCAGTTCCTGCAGAGTTGGTACTCTGAGAAGTAGCCCGCTTCCAGGAAGTGCTGGCACAAGTAGTGACAGTCCTTGCAGCTCTGTTGTGTGCACAGGGAGTCCCCCTGCCGAAGTAGTCTGCACAGAGAGTGCCGGTCGCCCACCAGAGTGGGGATTTTCCTAATCGACTGCTCTTGGAGCCTGGTCATCTGCCCAGTGTATGGCCAGCATATCCCTAATCTCTGCCAATCCCTGGATGCTCCGGACTGATCCCCCTCATCCTTCATCTCCCCTCTCCGTCTTCTTTTCACATTTCCTTCCTGCTTTCCTTTTCCATCCCAACCATTCTCCTCTGACATCCTGCGTCCATTTCACCCAGACCCCCCCCAGTGTGTCCGAACACCCGCTCACTGCCTACGTCCCCCCCATCCTCCAAACTTTTACATCCCTTCATGTCTGTGTGAACACCCCGATCTACCGTCCCAGTGTACGAACAGCACAAATATATTCCGCTTCAGGCAAATGTTTCCATTACAAAGTCACTCGTACATACTTGGCCTCATTCCTCAATTATCAGCGCCGTGAGTGTCACCCCGCAAAAGTCGGTCGGTGTACGCAAGTTTTTATTCTGTGTGTGTGATGTCCACAAGTGGCATTTGCTGGCATTTTGGGCTTTTTGTTTTTCCTAACGTGTAGCCGAAATGGAAAGGACAATGTGTGTAGAATGTCGGTGAGAGTTTGTCGTATTTTCTTTGTATATATATTTGTTTTCCTTGTGAACTGAACGCTTTGTTACGAAGTGACAGGCGAGAATCCATTTCACATTTTTCCAGCGTTCAAAGGTCGTTCCTCTATCAGCTCACACAGAGGATTCATATGTTTTTGTTTTTTTTCTTTCTCTCCTCTATTTAACTTGTAAGCGCCGGGCGTTGGGGACCTGTTTGCTCTCCCTTAATCCCATTACAGAATAATTGATTGAGAGTCGAGCGGCTCTCCCGGTAAAACATCACCCCTCCGGAGCAGCCGGCAAAGTTTTGGAAAAGTTTGGAGCGTTGGTCGCAGAGGCCTGACGTTTCCTGCCAATCGCTTGCTTTCTTCCCGGCTTACGGCTAGATCACCTTAGCGGATTCTTAATCTCGGTTGGCATCGGTCTGTCAGGCGTCCGGGTTTTTATCTCGTGCTGATTTAGGAGCAGGATTGCCGAGTGCATGTTTTTTGTTTTTTTTTTAATTCGTCGAGATAGTGTGACATTTTTTTGCTGCAAAACAGTGTGACAGTTTTCGGGAAGGCCGGGGTGATCCCTTCTACACCCGAGCTTTTGTCACGGTGTTGTTAGTGGCAGCTGTGTTTTTTTTTTTCCCCTTCCTCCCCTGTTCACTATTAACACGTCCCTTCCTATCACAGCAGATGCTTGTCAGATGTGCTGGCTAGTTTGCGCTCTGAGGTCTGTGATTAGATTTCGCTCGGCGTTCCCCAGGCGTGCTGGCTGACTGTCCTGTTCTGCTCCTCGTGGCGGTCACGACTGTGTTGCTCCCCTTCCCCGGTCCGTGCACACAGCAAGGCCTGCGTCTCCGCTCCTGGCATCCCTGGGGGTGGGGGATGCCTGCGTCCCTGACCAGCGTCGGCCGAGCCGGGAGGTGTGTTTCTGACTAGGTCATTGCGAAACGGATAACGCTGGGATGCCTGTGCTTTCCGACTGGTGATAAAAAAAAGCCATCGGACAGAGAGGACAAGTTGTCGCCCGCTGAAAGTTGTGTAAGTTTTTTTTCTTTTTGTACCCCTTGGCACATTATCAGTCTGTTTTTTTAAAACTTTATGGCAGCCTAGGTCGAAAACAAGTAAAGCGGCGACAAATGTGACATTGTGGCCCCTAGCCGGAGCCTGCGGAATGTATTGTATGTTTATCCCACCCCCCACTCCAGCCCTGCATGGAGGGGTTAAGATAAACTACTTGGGGGGAGTGTATTATAGGCTTGTATTTTCTACATCACAATTGCTGCAAAAAAAGGGCATTACACAAGCGGCAGGATGCCCCGCATCTAACAAAAACGCAGGTTGGAGCGAAAAAATATCTGCCGAGGAGAAGGAGGGCTGTAATAACTGACTCATTCGAACACCCACTGAATTTATTTTGGGGTTACGACAACAATGGGCAACTGTAAATCCCCTTCGGCGCCTTAGCCAGCTCTAGGGTCGGTGCCAGGCGTTGGGCGCTCATTGTTCCAGGGACACTGGGGGGGGGGGGGGGGGGGGTTGGCTGTTCACCTGCTCACCATTTTATCCTGTTCTCCTAAATTATTTTTCAGAAAAAAAAGAGAGGGAGGAAGAGAGAGGCATTCTCTGCCTTGTGTGCCAGTGAACCGCTCGCCCGGGCTAGTAAAAGGGTCTGCCTATTGGGTCAGGAGCGCCAAGCCTGTGTGTGATAAAGAGAGACGTCACATAGACGGATAACGCAATGGGGGCCCGATAGGAAAACTTAGAAAGTGAGTCTTGCTTCACGACGAGTGTCAGATTTAGCTAAACCTTCTGCTTTTTAAAAATTTATAATGGAAGCCCCAAATATGGGTCGTAGACGCGAGGTCACCCTGTGGGGTCTTCTGCGTGTTGTGAATATTGTGCCTTTCCTTATCTGTTTCCAGGTTTCCAAATCTCCCCCACTTCCCCTCCTCTTGTTG
>NW_017306694.1:872484-873000 GCF_000935625.1 Nanorana parkeri | reverse complement strand
TCTGGTGTCCTTATGCCATGGTCATCCTTTGCACTGGGTGCATTGTGTGCATTTCAGTCAATATCCCATGTGACAGTACGGGAACGAGGTCTCGAGCCGCCTTTCTTGGGATCTGAACTCGCCTTGTTGTGCTTTGGCTTTTAACGCAGCGATTAAAATACAAGAAAACTGTCAAAATCTTGTCACGGTAATGAGTGTGTTGCACGTATGACAACATCGCGCAGGCTGCGCACTTCGGCGGTGCCGTTCAGCAGTGTAATCACGATCCGATGTCATAATTACTATTCCGTTTCTGATCTGTTATTTTGTTCAATTTGCTGCGACTCCTTCTGCAGGGTTGTGATTTGCCGAAGTTTGGCTGGATTTTCTGCGCAGTATCCCATGGTCGTTATCTGGCGGTTAGGTATAGGTGATCCCATGGGCGCTCGCTTTTTATATGGAGATTGGTTGTTTATTGTATCACCAGGTGTCCCCCCCCCCCCCCCGCTTCAGCACACCCACCCACTGTAAGTGAAA
>NW_017306694.1:863276-872076 GCF_000935625.1 Nanorana parkeri | reverse complement strand
CCCCCCTTTAAGCAGCCCCCCGCCATAGAATTGAAATGCCCGTGTTTATCTTGTGACCACATGTTGCTTCAAGCCGATGCTTCTGTTTTAGCTCGTAAAACGATTGGTCAGACTCTGTTTAAAATTCTATACCGTAAAGCGATTTACAGTATAGCGTGTTGGCGGTAATGAAACGAGGGAGAGGGGGCATATATAGATTTCTTTATGTCCCTGTTAACCTGCAGGGACCAGTATGCAATCGTTGTCTACAGGTCGGACTCCAGAAAAAAGTAATCTCATTGGTGCAACTTTTTTTTTGGCTTGACCTTAGCCGGTAAGATTTCCCGTGTCATAGGTCGCATGTCGGTGTCACAATCCCAGAACAGTCTCCTTTCATAAGATTTCTGCTTTTTGACCTTTTTTCTTTATTCCATCAATCGTTTAGCAATTGGGGTGTACATGGCGATGTTTTCGATCCGTTGCATAGGCCAACCAAATTGTAGGTGCTCATCGGGCCGCTTTCGATCCCCGGTCTTCATGTGCAGTTGTATTTTTTGTTTCTTTGGGATAATTGTCAATTTTTGTAAATGCAATCTTAAAAAAAAAAAAAGACTGAATAAAATATAAAGCCGACATGGCAGGGAAGGTAGGAAGGAAGGATCTGGACCTGAAAACTGTGATTGAATGAGATATGAATTGTAACGTGTATGTGTGTGGCCAGCGTTTCAGCCGCTCATCCCACAACATGCCCAATTTTCTTAGCTGCATGTTCCTTTACACAATTCACCAACATTTGTTGTGTGTGTTTTTTCTTTTTTCTTTTGTCAAAGGTTTAGGGGACAAAATGTTTTTTTTTTGCCTTTTTATTCTCTGTAATGAAATATTGAACATTTAGCAGAGCTGTTACTCGGTTTCAGAATGAGCTCGGTGCTTATTGCCAGCTGACAGGTTAACGAGAGCCGAGATTTAATTCCATGCCTTTCACGAAAAAAAAGATTTGTTTCAGTCACAACGACCGTCCGCTTATAGAATTCAGGAGCCAGTCAGTACAATTTAGCAGCCAGGAGGGGCATGTGAGGGGAAGGGGAACATATGTTCTCGACAATAGCAAGGGAGAGTTCTAATTGTCGGGCTGCGTTGTG
Organism: Nanorana parkeri; assembly: GCF_000935625.1. Lineage (NCBI taxonomy): Eukaryota > Metazoa > Chordata > Amphibia > Anura > Dicroglossidae > Nanorana > Nanorana parkeri. The sequence goes on along the minus strand of NW_017306694.1, from coordinate 870,955 downwards.
CAAAGTCGATCATTAGATGCATTTATGTTGGCCGTTATCTGATGTGAGAGGTTTTGATGTAGAGAATATTTAAAATAAAAACATAAAAAGAAGCTTTAAAAAAAATTATTTTTACTCCTCCCGAGCTGATCAAATTGGCATCAACTTTGCGTAGACGTGAATGGGATCTCTCTCCGCTGTCTTCTTTTTATTTATAATATGCCACTTAAATGCCCCCCCTACCCCCCTTTCTGGCATGCTCGCCTGACGCCAAGATGATGCCGAATTTTAACGGCTCCGGGGAAAAAAAAAAAAGGAAGTTGCCGTTCTTGGCGTCAAAATTCACAGCGTCAAAACTCCTGACATGACCCTGACTGCGCTGGGAACCGCAACATGTTATAATAGATTTACTGTTTGTTTTTTTCGAGGTGTTTGACTTGCAGCGCGTTGCTGTGTATTGTTCAGAGGAATTATAAAGTCATAAGACACCAGCCTTCGGAGATAATCACAAGGCAATAATTAGATCAGCCAGGGCCTCACCCGCCCGAATCCTTCCCCTGGCATGATATGATTGCCATGTTTTTTTTGAAAGTCAGGCTTCATGACAATTGGTCTCAGACAAGTTTTTGGAGTCGAGTCTGTGACACGCTTGCTGTTCCCCCCCCCAAAAAAAATCAGTTTGGATGCCCTCTGTTTTTTTTTTTTTCTCCGTACCGCCCCTTGCCATGATATGATTTGTCTGAGTGCGCCAATCCGCCCTTGAAAGGTGCCATACTGCTGCAATGGCAGGAGTCGGGCAGGGAGAGGAGAAAAAAAAAAAGGGTTTCTTTTGTGATTTTTGAGTTTACATTCAATACCCCGTTGCCTATAAATCCAAATTAAAAACTGCAGTGGAAGCTTTCCAAGTTCCCTCTATTCAATCTCACAAACTTCTGCAATACATATCAATCACTAGGTAATTATACTTGCAATAACAATTTGCTTTTGTTTCTCCTTAATAGTCAGGCAGACAGTCTTGATCTTGGTCCCATGCCTGTTTTTTTTTTCTCTTTTGGATTCGGCCTGTGTACACAAGTGTTGGGATCGGTATTGTGTCGTTGTTCCTGCGCCTAGTTATTTGTCACAAAGTTACTGGAGTGAAGTGCTAGGAGAGGTGAACACAGAGAACGTGCTTGTAGCAGCTTGCTTTTTCGCACAGCGCAAATGATCGGCAGCAAAAAAACTAATCGCCGCCCATTATTTGGGACTTAATTGCCAGATTTGAGTCGAAATTTTTGATTTTTCGGAAAGTAAAGTTTTTGTGGCCAAAAGCTTTTTTGGTGAGGGGTGGGCAGCTGTTTACAGGTACTGATTCCTGAGGCGTAACAGGAGGGTGTTTTAAGTATTTTTTTTTATTGTAACATTTGCCCAAAAAGTCTTTTTGATGACAGTTGCTGCTTTCTTAAATTGTTGAGGGTATTTCAGTCCGCTGCAGGCCGGCTAAAAATTTCGACCGTCTCCCAGCGCCCCGGCACAATAAATTGTGGACAACTGAACCAAACTTTTTTTTGTTTTTGGAAAGAAAGCTCAGGACACACTTAAGGGCCAAATTGAGAATTTGGGGAGAAATTAACCTTATGGCAGTCGCTGGTTAAACTTTTTGCTGCTTGAAAAAGTTTTGGATCGTTTTTGACAGAACCTTTACATTGGCCGTGAAGGCAGACACGTGTACAGATTGATCTAACGTCGGGGATCAGTTGTGTTGGCTTCGCTGCAACCCCCCCCCCCCCCCCCCCCCCCCGCCCCCTTCATGTTCAGTTAACCCTCGTAACCGCTAAAGAGAAAAATATTAGGCGCAACCCCAAGGGGCGACGGCTGAAGAACCTTCCTGAACCTCCTGACATCCCGAAGCTGCCTTTGCACTGTCATATGGTTCCTGTTTTGCGTTGCCTCCGTGCTTGTGAGGATTTGCAAGACATTAGGTGAAATTTGGAGCCGTAACCCTTGCGTCGCGTCTTTTTTTTTTTTTTCTCATTGAGCTCCGGTTGCAGTGTATAAAATAAATCATTTTACTGTATACTTAAGGGCTCTCTTTATCGGACCACCCTGAAAATTATTAGCAGATGTTCCGCCTTGCCTGCCTTCTGTACATTGCAGAGACCCATCAACTTTTTCCTTTTTTTTTATTATAAGATTTTCCGATACCTTAATTAAGGAAATCATTGTCTGAAATATAAAGTTTCCTGGCTGCCAAATCCTTCTGAGAAGGAGCGGCGGCAAAACAAATTGGAGTCGTAACGCAGCCTGACGTTCTTTACATCTTGCTTTGCTTAGTCTCAGAAGTGGCTTCTGGGCTTGGAATAAGGAGAAGGGGGGTGGGGGTCTCCTGCCTCTGGTCAGGGGTCACCCCATTGTTACTTGCAACCTTCTTCTTTTTTTTTCCCTTTTCTTACTCGTTAACCCCTCTGTGGCTGTGGCCCCGTTTTGTATCCTGCTACAAGCCCATCCGCCTAGCCCCACCCCGGCCCATGGCGTGTCACTAATTGAATTTGAATGATCCATTACATTAAGCCTGGTTCTTGGCTTTGCACATGACTCCTCCAAAAATATGAGGGCAAAGACTGCTCCTTTATGTAAAGGCATGAATCGGCCCTATTGATAAGTCCGCCATGCTAAATATAGCCGGCTTTGTGTATGGAATATTAAGAGACTCTGTGGAATCTGCTTTTGTACCAAGATTAACAGAAACAAAAACGGCGCTTTTCATGGGACAGAAAGAATCCGCAAACGTTAGATAAAATGGAATTCTAGAAGTATCGATATCGTGCATATTAAATTCATGATAAGGCCATTTACCTTTTTTTTGCAAGTTCTTAGTTTTGCTTAATTAAGACAAGACATTTCTAAAAGCAGAAAGTTTCAGAAGTTTTTGTTGCCGATGCGAAGGGGCTGTTTGTTTGGAAAACGCAATCTGCCCTGCGTCCTGTGGAACGCTGGCAGGCCGGAGGGATACATGTAGCAATAATAAGGCTGCAGAGAGAAAGGAGCCTCTTTAAAATGTTGCAACATTCTCCTCTCCCCAGTTCTCTCCGTCTCTCTCTCTCTCCCCCTTTTTCTCTATCTCTCTCTCTCTCTCTTTTCCCCTTTCTCTCTCTCTCTGTATCTATCACTCTCCCATCCCTTGCTCCCTCTGAACTCTCTCCCCCCATCTTTCTCTCTTTCTCCATTTCTCCTAAGCTGACCGTACACTGTTAGAATTTAATTTAAACTCGTTTGTCAGAACATTCGATCTTGCCATCATTGAGTCAACTAATTAATTCACCAAGCTAGCTAGTGGAATGTAATCCCTGACGTATTAAACAGGTTTCATTTGTGTCTAGCACATGCGTGTTACAGTATGTACGATTTTTCCCGAACAGAAATCACATTCATGTTCGTGCCAATAAGAAAGGAAGAATAGTTTCTCGAGCCTTCTAATATTCTTGTCACTACAGTCAAAAATGAACATCGATTAGATTCCACTAACTATTAGAAAAGCAAACAAATGTTCCAGACGCGCACATTATTTAAAAATTCTACTGATGTATGGTCAGCTTTACTCTTGCTCTCCCTCTCTTTTCTCTTTCTCTCTCGGATCTGTAGCTCTCATTCTCTAACCTTTCCTCACTCTTTTTTCCTCATTCTTTCTCTCCCTCTCTCCTTCACCCATCCCTCCTCTCTCTCTCTGATCTCTTTCTCTCTCCTTCCCTTTTCTAAATCTTTCTTGCTCTTTTTTTCACTCTTTTATTCCTCTTCTTGATTTTTTTTTTGCTCTCCCTTTCTCTTTTATTTCTCTCTCCCCTTTCCTTTCTCTTTTTTCTTTTTACACTCTCTTCTTTCTTTTTTGCTCCCTCCTCTTTCTCGCTGCACATTAAAACCTCTCAAACATGATTTATTTGTGTCATAAAATGTATGCAGATTATAGAATGTTTGCCACACGGATGAGGCATCAACAAGCCATTTTTCTAGCAGCTCGGCACGTGAAAATATGATTGCACGTTATGTATGAAGCATCAATATATGTTCCATCGCACAAACAAGAACACCCCACACTATCGTATATGTGTCATAAGCTTCATAAGACAAGATGAACTAAGAAAAGCGTGCAAAGTTTCTAGGAATACGCGACTGCCATTGTGAGAGTGTGACCTGTGTTACTGTGCTGGTCTGGTATTGAAGGCCTGTGTTTGGGATGGAGACGGATCACGTTTTCCCTTTTATCCAGACTTGTGTAGTTGTATCCAGCAGAAACGTCTCATTCTGTTTTTTGCTCTTTCCTGTCCGATAATTTGTTAGTGTGTGTTTTTATCCTCTTGTTCAGAGCTGGGAGACGGTCTATGATTCATCAAAATCGGTGTCTACTGGGAGGTTTATAAAAAGTGACAGCAATTCTGTTATCTTGATACATCTGCTTGGAATGAAAGCGGAGTTATAAATAGAGGAGTGCGATACAACGGTGAAAAATGACGGACGCAATTTAATAAAGGACGTTCGTATTACCCCAAACCATTCGCTATAAACACCCCATCAGCAAGGACTTTTGTTTAGGGATTGTGGTTTGACCAAAATATTAAACAACTAACATCTCTTTATCAAATACAAAAAAAAAAGAAATCTTAAACTCTTAAGTTATTACTTGTCATAATATTTAGGAAAATAGTCACTTGGAAAAAGTTCGCCAAGATCGGTCGCAAGTCTTGGTCATGCCGTGACCATCGTAGGTGGATCCCTGTACTGCTTTTATTTATTTATTGTGTCTTTTTGTGTGGCTACAGAAAAATCTTAATTCAGATAATATTTATCTTTGACCGTCCGCTGTAACGTAGCAAAGCGGTCGCAATTTACACGCAACAAGGAATGTTTATTATCTTTTCATTTTCATACTTTGTAATCTGAAATAATTGTGTTTTCGCTGTATATAGACGAGTAGCGGGTATCCATTCAGCTGTACGGTTACTTCTATAAACATATCTACGAGGTGGAAGTTGGGGGTTACTTCAGAGTTTTGGGGTCATTCTTGTTTGCGATTGCCGGAGCTGTTCAGGAAGTCTTTGTAGATGTTTCGGGAAGGGGGATAAAGTATAACTTCTTCAGACTGAGATCTGTTTGGCTTATTCGTGTGTCAAGCAAATTGCACTGCAACAGGTTTGAATTGCATATGAGACAGTGAATGATTGATAGCCAGCTTGCCCTATGGTTGGAAACAGACGTCTTCCAGCACAATGGAAAATCTCTGCACGGATTGCCTACAAGAATACTGCTCGGGGCAAACATGTTTCTTTTAGCGTTTGAACTCAACCAAAGCAATGGCTGCCACTTTATTTTATAGCTGACAGCAGACCTGTACCTGCATGGGCCGGCCTCGTTGAGGTTTTCCAGCTATCGGTTCATTCTTGCCACTTGAAAACACATCAGCGCACTTGTGCTACCATGCATTGCCGCACAGCCATACCACGTTGCACTATTGAAGGATCTGTTTTAGTTGAGTTGAATAACAAAATGAGTCTTGACGCACCACAAATGCAGCATGCTGGTGGGAATGGCCCCCATTGTAAATAACACCATTCAATGGTTGCCGTAGTTGTAGAATGCACAAAAATGTGTCCATTAAGGCTGAGCCCTAAAAGCGTGCATTCAGTTATATGGATCACGCAGCTTAAAGGAGATGTAAACTCCATCACCCAAAATTCTAACATGTTTCAAAAGCCATTTTCAATCTTTTTTTTTTTTTAATACGCAGGTTTCATCAAATTAATCCCTGGTGATCCTGCCATGACGATACTTCCTGTTATAGGGTGACAATGCTCTGTCACTGTCTCCCAATTGTGCTACTGCGTTGTCACACTGCCACATGGGTTTCCTATAGATTGGCCATTTCGGCTTACATTACATAGACATGGTCCGCTGTTGTCACCGTTAGGAAACCAGTCCTGAGTAATGCCATGCAGCCATCTCTGGAGTGCATGTAAATAGGAAGTGGCTGAAAGAGATCAGAAGCAAAGGCGCAAAGATGAACAATGGTGAATATCAGGACTTTGTTTAGGTAATGCCTTACTGAGATTTATTACAATTATTAATAATTTACTTTATTTTATTGCTGTGCTCTTTTACTTCTGGATATGAGCTGCTAACCCCTGCAAGGCCATAGCCCTGCGTTTTGGTTTAGAGGGACGCCCGGGTATTTTTTGCGCTGTCCCGGGTCTGTAAACAAAGTCTCGATCACAGGGCAGCTCACTTGTTGCATTCCCTGCTGCACTTCCCTGAGCACGACACAGCTTTTTTTTCCTTCTCGGATGTCGTTCTGGTGATTTGGTTTTTAAGGATGAAAAGTGGGGCGACTTTTTTGGCACTTTGTTAAGCCCGAGCTTTTTAATTTTTTTTTACAAGTGTGCGAATGCGGTGGATTGAATTACACGGGGCTCAGCACTGCGTCACGTCCCGCATGTGTGCAGCATTAAAAGCAATAGGTGGTAAATGGCAGGAATTCCTATAAAGTTATTTATTGATTTCAGTTGCTTAATGCATTCTTTTTTTTTTCTTCTCCCATCTTGTGGTGGAAAGGCGCTGGGCCGAGCCTTCTGCTGCTGCCTGCACTTCACATCAAGCAGGCCAGAGAGAGAGAGAGAGCCGACTAGATTATACGTACTTTGTGCTTTAAAGGAGCCCTGACACAGAAGGGCCTCAATTACCGGATGGCAGCGGCCTATTTACAAAGGTCGAAATTGCATTTTTTAACTTTTTTTCTGTGACTGATGCTGTAGGGTTCGGACTCCTCTTCATTAATATTCCTCTTCATTTATCTTTCATGTAAAACTAATCCCTAAAATCTCGGGCTCATATTATGTATCGTTGTCGTGGCGTTGCTAGTTTCCTTGCTAAAAGACTCCTGAGATAGAATCAGTCTCCAGCTAAGATACATGGATGGCCCTTCGTTCAACTATGAATAGAACTTTCTCTATAGACTTTCACTGAGAGAAGCAGAACAGCACAGCCACCTTGTTGCATTGCTAAGCAGGTATCATAGCCTGCTTATGTAATGGTCATATATGACTACCCCAGGTATAGATATATACATACAATATTTGACTGCCCCTGGGTATAGATATATACATACAATATATTACTGCCCCTAGGTATAGATACATACATGCAATATATGACTGCCCCCAGGTATAGATATATACATACAATATTTGACTGCCCCTGCGTATAAATATATACATACAATATATTACTGCCCCTAGGTATAGATACATACATGCAATATATGACTGCCCCCAGGTATAGATATATACATACAATATTTGACTGCCCCTAGGTATAGATACATACATACACTATATAGCTGCCCCTAGGTATAGATAAATACATACAATACATGGCTGCCCCTAGGTATAGATACATACATACAATATATGGCTGCCCCTAGGTATAGATACATACATGCAATATATGACTGCCCCCAGGTATAGATATATACATACAATATATAGCTGCCCCTAGGTATAGATACATACATGCAATATTTGACTGCCCCTAGGTATAGATACATACATACAATATATAGCTGCCCCTAGGTATAGATACACGCATACAATATTTGACTGCCCTTAGGTATAGATACAGATATATAGTGTATTTGTATATATGTGTGTGTATGTATGTCTGTGTAAAATATATAT
>NW_017306694.1:858658-863159 GCF_000935625.1 Nanorana parkeri | reverse complement strand
GAGTCAAGTACCATTTTAAGTTGTTTTTAATATAAAAATAAATGGTAATTATTTTTTTTTTTGGGGCATAGTTCAGTTAAACAGGATGAATCATTGCTTCCTATGGTGCCCATACAAGGCAGAGGAAAAGGGTCCCTTTAGCTTCCTCAGTCCTCATCAGCACGTACTCCCCTTTCCTCGCTCATCCACTATTCAGTTCCCCTGCTCGGAAACCCAGTAAACCCGGCACTTCCGTGTTTGGAGGAACATGTGACAGCGCTAAGTGCCTTGTAATTGGCCCGGCAATGTCACATGGGGATGGGGAAGAAGTCCATAGCCCTGTGTGAGCTCCGACAAGTCTTGGGTTTCTCATTTTCCGGAGAGATGAAAGGTGTATATAATGCTAAAATAACTTAAATGCTAAAATAAGCTAAACTTTGGTAAAATAAAATAATGTCACAGCAGGTTTGTGTGACAAAAGTAAGTCCAGTCAAACTTTGTTCTCCAGTCTTATCTCAGTCAGGGTTACACAAAGATTATTTCATGTACACGTGTGTGACTTTTACACCTGTGCAACACCTGAAGAGCCGGAGACGGCCCGCTGAGGGAATTCCTAGCTCATCCAATTAAACCATTTGGATTCAGATTCTGAAAATTGTTTGGTGATCCGGAAAGGAGAGCCACGAGCTGACAAAGTTCTTTTTATGTGTACGAGACAATTGTGGTTGTGTAGATGTGGATTATTGGGGGACTATACCACAGTCAGTGCATTCAATTGCTGTGCACTTGTGCCTTGGGTTTCTGAATAGATTGTAAGCTCTGCAGGGAAGACATTAAAACGTCTAAATATGTTAGCCCTGACCATGGTAACTGTGAAATGTGGTATTCTTGTGAAAGAATGGACGAGCTCTGTGTTCATCATACATCAGCTTCGACACAACCCCAATATGTAACATTGTGACTTCCTCAAGTCCCATGGTTTTGGTTTGATGTTGTATTTGTTGCGGTATCAGTGTTTTGGTTTCGTTTGGCTATGTGGTTTGGTGCGGTGTTGGTGTTTGGGTACTGTTTGATGTTGTGGTTCGATGCCATGTTTTTGGTTTCATGTTGTGGTTAAGTGTTTTTTTCTTTTTCAGTTTTACATTGTGGATTGGTGTTTTGGTCTGATCTTGTGGTTTGGTATGATGTTGATGTTCTGGTTTGACGTTTTGGTGTGATACTGTTTTGGTTTAGTTTTATGTGGTTTGGTGTTGTGTTGGTGGTCTTTGGTTTGATGTGTTGTGGGTTTGGTGTGATGTTGGTGTTTTTGCTTTAACAAGGTAGTTTGGTTTCATTCGACATTGTGGTGTGATTTTGATTTGGTGTCAATGTTGTTGTTTTGATGTATTGATTTGGGGTAGTGTTGCAGTAATATATTGTTTGGTGTGGTATTGGTGTTTTAGTTTGGTGTTGCCGTTTGGTGTGGTGGTTCAGTTTGAAGTTGTGATTTTGGGTAGTGTTGTTGTATTGGGTTTGGTGTTTCGGTTTGAGGTAGTGTTGCTGTATTGGGTTTGGTGTTTCGGTTTGAAGTTGTGATTTTGGGTAGTGTTGCTATATTGGGTTTGGTGTTTCGGTTTGAGGTAGTGTTGCTTCTTCTTGACCTCCCATATTTTCCTGGAGTTTGTAGCATTTTAATAATGACTTTACAGTTTGTGGTAAGTTCAACGCACGATTCTTGTTGTTTTTGGATGTGAATGTGACCAGCTTGACATAAGATGCCTCATCAATGTGTCTTATTGATTTAAAAAAAACATGTTTCTGCTGTGTAAATAGTAATATACACAGGGCAGCTATGATTATATATGCAGTATATGTGTAGATGGAGAATCCATTGCTGACATCTCTTGAAATGTCCAGTTGCCTAGCTGTCATGGCGTCCCAATGGATCTTGTACTTCCCGAGTTCCTGGCCTGGAACAAGTATGGATCAGGAGTTCTGGTTTCACCACCGACCTTCTAATCTGCAGGTTGGTTCCAGGTAAATGACTGAGAAAGTATTGATGCCGGAGCCCACCAGAAAACTAGCCCTGGCAGTCTCAACATTCCTTTCAGCTTGAAATGAGAAACTTGGAGGCTCACACCTTCTGAAAATGCTAGTTTCTTGGCTTTCACATTGACCTTCTGGCTCCAGTACTTTGAATATCTGACCTGCAATAAGTATGCAAATAGAGACTGTAAACTTTCCTTACCTCTATTGTTCCAGGCCAATGGCTTAAGATGCTGGGGTTAACCCGAAATCCTACGTTTTGTAGCATGGCGCTCTCCGTAAAACCTGATCCCACCACTGCGTACTCACAAAACCCGCTATTATTCTCCCAAACACTTTATTTAGTCACTTTCCTCCAGCAACACTTTCCCTTTTCTATGTTAAGTGGCTAGAAAATAATATTAATGAGTATTATTACAGTATTGTTAAGTGTACCCGGTGATTTGTGGGATAAATACACAATATTAGTTCAGGGTTAGCTTGCCATAAAAGAGGTCAGAGCAGCAGGAGTAAAGTGTAGTGTGACATGTTGTGGAGTGCCTACATAAGCGGCTTCAATGCCTTCATTTATATTTCGATATTATTCATTTCGAGAGAGCGGCTTTACAATTCAGCCTCTTTCTCCTCAATGCCGAACCTTTTTGGAGCTCCCGGAATTGACTTTCCAGGGAAGCGGAGGACTATGAGGCTGGCAATGGTTGAATAATGTTCATTTAGCTATTTTTGTGACACCTAGACAGTGATAAGCAAGTAAAGGAGGAGGGGGACTTCAAGCTGTGTTTGCACATTGTTTTAACACAAAATTTAGAAGGCCAACAAAACCCATCTTGATGAATTCCATTTAAAAAATGTAATATTTTCCATACACCAAAGTTGCATTTCTACATTTGATCTCATTGTGGAATTTAAAACTGTTAAAGCCTCGTTGTAAAACGGATGAGCCGGCAGGGAATCTTTGCATCATCTGACAACAAGGAGTTCTAAAAAGTTGGGCGGCAGCTGTGAACTTTTTAAGGCCTTTTGCTCCCAGGATTTGCTGTGGCTTAATCTCTTTGACCTTAGAAATACTGCTGAAGCCTCCTTAAGAAGGCACCCACAGGAACATGGAAGGCACTATTCTTCTGCTTGGCTTGAAGTTCAGTTTTATTTACTTTAATTAAACAAAAAAGACAAAAATTGCAACTGTGGAAGTCCGTGCTGAGAATTTTTGGAAACTGGAACCTTGACTTAAAACATTTGCTTGTGACATTATAGTTGTAGTTTATTGCAGCTCAACTGTCTGAAGTTTCTTACGCAGATTTTGAATCAAAGTTGCACTTTGGAAAACTTTAATGCCATGTACGTGGTACGTTGTGTTAGTTTGGTTTATGAAGAAGCCTTTGCCATTAACAGTTGGTTCCCCACTCCTGATAGGACAGCGGGCATTTTCTGCTAAAACATGTATGCGTTGCAGGTGGATGCACCTAATTTTCGAGACTCATTGCATATCTTAAAGTGACAATAAACTCAGGAGTTAAATCATAAAAATACATTAACTATTAACAACAATGTATCTTATTTGTGTATCACTCGGCTGTAGATCTTCAAATCATCTCTGAATTTGTGCTGACACTGTCCTTCCTTCTGGAGGGTGGCTACTTTTGTTCCCGATGGTCCCTGTGTGTGTTGTAAAGTTGTCACCACTCCAATCTCACTCCCGTGATGGACTACAATCTCACGTTTAGTTTACTCATTTGTAGAGAGATTTAGGGCTGCAACTAATGATGATTATCATAATTGATTAGTTGGCTAATTTTTTCGATTCATCGGATAAAAAAATTAAATACCATCCGTAATGTAAAATAAAATACACAATGCAGTGCTGCAAGCATAAAGTTTACTTCAGAATAAAACTGAGTGCACAATTATTGCAATCACACTGCAATTCATATCATTGCGGTACCGTGTGCTCCAGTGCGGGCGATCACACTGTGGGTGGGAGGTGCGTTTGGGGTGCTATTGAAATGAATGGGACTGCAACGCACCTCCCGCAGCAGAATTTGTCAGGCTGAAACCAAAAAGGACTTTTTTTCCCACCTTTTTACCATTTTTTAAATTAATAATTGTATGGTAAGCACATGGCGCTTGAATAGCTTCAGCCCGGGAATGAGAGCTGCCAGTGGCAAGATTCCGCAGATGGCAGCTGAATGTAAATACAGCAGGAAGTGGACGGGTGCAATAGCCAGCCTGCTATTGGCCATTTCACATTGCAATAGCAGGCTGACTATTGCACCCGCCCACTGCTTGCTTTGCCCTCCTCCCAACGTGGAGGCGAGAGCTAGGGGATCCAACCAACTAATCGATAATGAGAATAGTTGCCAACTATTCTCATAATTGATTATTATCGATTAGTTGGTTGCAGCCCTGTAGAGATTGTAGTCCATCCTGGGAGCGAGCGGTGACTACTTTACAATGCACAGGGACCATGGGGAACAAAAGTAGCTCCCCCCCCCCCCCC
>NW_017306694.1:833651-858482 GCF_000935625.1 Nanorana parkeri | reverse complement strand
CCCCCCCCCCCCCCCTCCAGAAGGAAGGACAGTGTCAGCACCAATTCAAAGATGATTTGAGGATCTACAGCCGAGGGATACACAAATAACATTCCGTTTTGTTAATAGGGTACTTGATTATATCATTTTTAAGATTTAATTCCTCTAAACTTGGTGCCCCAAGCTGGACAGTATTTTATCACTGGCTTAATCTCTGTGCTTTCTGATTTATTACCTCTTGCAACAAAAATCACCGTTTTGTCAGATAAAAGGAGTCCCATGTTGCATTGATAAGCCGCCTTTCATTAATTAGTTTTAAGAAAATCAAACCTAGCTTGAGTTGTGTGAGAAGTTTCTTTGTTGCGTTACCAGCATTTTTTAACAACAAGCCCTTTTTATAAAATAACATACACGCCGGAGCGGAGTCATTTTGAGCTTTAAAAGGTGTTTTTAGATTCATATCTGTGGTCTGAATTTTTTTTTTACTGCACATTCAGGAGCATGGAAATGCGGTAGCCTAGTGCAAACAGTGCACACGAGTACATTTTGCTAATTTTGTACCAACATTTTATTTTTATATTTCCCCTCACCGATGACTAAAGTAATTGGAATGTTTTTGAGAACACAAGTCTTAAATTGCTAAGCAGTCGCAACATTTCTGTAGTTCAGTCCCCTTTACAGCACATTATGTTTGCACCAAGCAAATTCAAGTCACTCTTCCTATAATAATGTACTGAATGTTCCCGAGTAAAGGGAATTTAGTGGGCTTTTAGGCACGACTGTTGAACTTCAAACTGTTCCTTGTGATGCTTTAATATGTTTTTTGGACCTGCGTGTTGTATCTTGGGCTGCTAAATTAGGGTGGCTGTGTAAGATGTTGATTGTCAAAATGTTAAAGGGATCTGGGTTCACCACTTTGCATATGTAAAATAAAGAAAAAAGGAGCTGTGAGGAAATTCCTTGTTTCCGTGATGCCTTTTATTATGTTTTACAAATTTTGCCCTTCTGTCAAGATTAATGCATAATCAGGTCACAGCGACAGTGTTAAAGAGTCGACCAACATATGTTCATTCTGTAAAACGAGCCTGGCATAAACATGCACAATTGTATCGGAAAAGCGTGCAAGCTTATGTCTTCTGCAGGCCGCTCCTTGTATTGGAATTGGGAAGAGTAACAGTAGGCTGGGAAAATCCTTTTATGATGAAGTCTTCCTTCCCCAAGATTTGTGGCCTCTAGGGGTCCACACAAGTCGGTGGTTGTCCATAGACAACATGGTCATTAATAGTGATAATCGTTTTATGCTGTGGATGGCTTTACAGTGTTGCAGCAATCCTTTGTATCTCATAACAGCTCACAGGACGTTTATTTAGTGGTTGTTCTGGGCCGCTTAACATGAATAATGACCATATGGGGTCAGTTTATCAGTTTCTGGGTCTCTGTAGTCTTCGTGCTTTCTGCTCCGCCAGGACGTTGAGAAATCGCTGTAAATATTTTACAGCTCTCGAAGCAAAAAAGGGCCTCCTCCAGGCTCCTCGTTTCCTCAAATGACGCTTTTATCTCTAAATTCCGTTTGTCCAGATCATTTTAAGTCTGCAGACTGAGTTGAACTCTGAGCATCTGTCCATCCTTAGAATTAAGGCCGTCATCCCTCAGCCTTATACAGTGGATTGTTTTCGTGTGTAAAGTGAGTGTAAAGTTCCGCTTTAAGCATTTGAATCATCAAGCATGTGTCCCTGTTGGATAAGGATTGTTGTGGGTCCTGACCATGATTTCTGGGGCGTTATCCATCCATTTATGTTCAGCTAAGGGCTACTTAGAATCATAAGATATTTGTCAGACTGTGATCCGAAAATTGACCTTTTTGAATCATTGCGTAAACAAAAACGACTTTTTGTGCTGAAAAAAATGAAAGGTTGTAAAATTATTTGTATGTTGGTGCGTGGTGCTTTCAGGTACAGGAAATTCTGTTGCAGAGGCTGCATGTCAGAGGTTTCTTGAAGAAGATCACTATCAATAAGGTTGGGCCATTTGTTTCAAGTATAGTAAAAAGAGCCAGGGGTTGCTTGAAGAAGTACATCACCAATAAAGTTCGGTATGATTATCTTAAGATGAAGATCTAGATATGTGAATGTAATGTTTGACCAAATACAGCCAAAAAATGTCAGGCCTGTAGATGGATTTTTCTGCTACTCAAAAAGTAGGGCAGACATTCTTGTTCAGGGTTCCTCAAGAGGTTGCTAGGGATGCCTTGAACTGTGACTAATTTACCTCCCATATGATGGTGCCTGCTTAGTTCTGGATTCAACGCCACTTGGCAGGGCCATTGGCATGACACCAGAGATCCTTTTTTAAACTCTCTGTAAGGGTGGCATTTGAACCGCCACTGTTAGGGGCATTTTTCCTTCTGACTCCCAATGTAAAGGGCATCCTGCCAATTGACGACCAATGTAAGGGGCATCCTTCCAATTGACCACCAATATAAGGGACATTCTTCCAACTGACCACCAATGTAAGGGACATTCTTCCCAGTACTGACCACCAATGTAAGGGACATTCTTCCAGTACTGACCAATGTAAGGGGGACATTTTTTCCACTGACCAATTAATTGGTTCTAGCAGGGGCTCTTTTAGACCTGAAATTAATTTTAAGGGTACCTTGTGGGGTATAAAGGTTGGGAGGGACTGTAGTACAGCATTTGTTAGGGGAACATGTTATTGCATAATTCTTAATAATAAGTGACGTCATAGGTCTCTGTAGCCTAATTTCATGGGTAGCTTAGCTGTACTTCTATCCAGGAAAGTGAGTCCAGCGCTTGCTGATGCCCCCCAGGCTCTTCAAAGCATTAGAAAATCACTAGATTTTGGAGGCATTCTAGCACACTTCGAAGTGCAGTTCTAGATCTTCAGGTGAAAAGAATTGAAAGAGAAATCCCTTTGAAGCAATCACTGCTACAATGAGCTGCCATGAGAAAATATTCAGCATTTTCCCATTTTTGTTTCCCTACTTTTTGCCAGCGCTTGCTTAGTACATGCTCTTGAATGGCAGGTTGCACCGCGTGTAAGCTGATTTCTCACGACAGTTGAAGGTTCCTTTTGCTGTTAGGAAGCCGTAGCTTTAAACTGCCTGTTACGTTGTTGTAAGAAACAATTACGCAGAGATTTCCCAGTTGTCACGGAGGACTTTAGAGCTGACGGCGTTTCTGCAGTTGCCAAAACCGCATGTACGGCTCCAGTTTTTTCCCCAGAACAAATGGTAAGAATTTTTGGAACATCCTGGAAAAAGTCTTAACATACAGATATTTTCCTTCCCAGACTGCTTCTTATCGCTAGTCCCTTAACCCTTCTATGAACAAAATTGCAAGACGCGCTCGCTTGTGAAAACTATGTGGTCGTGGCCCAGCTCCAGGCTCACAAGGAAGGCTGTTTTTAAATGCTGAGACTTGTAGTTTCTTAGCAGATGAGAAGTCGCAAGCTAGCCGCCGTAGCCGCACGATGTTTACCAAAAAGGAGCAGGATGAAGATGTAGGAACAATGTGACATTGTCATTTTCTGTCTGGCGGTTGGAGTGGGGGAGAGGTGTCTGGTCGCCACATGCGGGGAACTCATGGTAAACTGTTTGCCCAGCGGTGGTATCTTGTGGCCTCTTGACTCGCTGCTGATATTTAGTGCGGGGGCCCCAGAGGACGGTTTTTATGGCGCTTTAACAACCTTTTCATGAACACGGTCGTCGCTGTAATTGGAAACTTGTGTAACAGTGCAGGTTGTTTAACTCTCATGATTTATGTCGCTGTTTTCCAACGCGATATGATTACACGTCTGCCTGCCGTGCTGCGCCATCCAAAAGCGTTTTCCTGCAGGGACGGTTCTTACGGACCACTCTCATTGACGACTGAACTTATTGGATCCGTCCGGCTTTCTGTGGCAGATTTTTACTCCGCGGGGGAATATTTATAAAGATCGGCGAAGGATTTGATTTTCATTGTCGCTGTATTTCGCGGCTTGTATTTTCCACAGGGCATGTAGAGAGGGTGCAGTGTGGAGCTGAAGCAAAAACAAATCATCACTGCAAAAAAAAAAGACAATATTTAATACATTTAAAAAAAAATAATGGCAAAAACAAATTCCGCTCCTTGTCCATCTTTCCTCTGTTGATAGCAGATGACGGCAAATTGATGATGGCAACATTTCCATTGTAAAAAAACAAACAATAGACGGTTATCATAAATAATCAACTTCATCTCCCAAATATTTTATTTATTTATTGCAGGTATTTTATATTGCGCCAACAATTTTTACATAGCTTATTGTTTGTTAAAGCAATTCACTAGGCGCCGGAACTCATTCACACCACGTGCATTGGCCTAAGTGTGCGCATTGATTGGTCATTGCAAGCCCAAAGCCATGGCAGGTAAAATGACACCGCGCTGCAAAAGTCATAAAGAAAAAAAATGCAGTGACGCATTTAAAAAAGCAAGACAGCGTCAGCGCATTTCACGTGGGTCAGACATCCTAAACGCAATGCTTGTGTAAATCCAGCTTTAGGCCCCATTCACACTGATCCGCGCGATATCGCTTTCCAATTCAAGTCAATGGAGCTGTGCTCGTCACTGTCGCGCGTCCCTTGTGCATGACCCTTTTTTGGAGCGGATGTCCCACGATTGTACTCAGCCCAATGCAAACATTTGCGCGATATCGTGCGATAAAGCACGCAATATCGCGCAAAATGAAAATCGCGCAACAAACGCCAGTTTTGCAATCCGCTCAGTGTGAATGGGGCCTAAAAGTCCTGAAAACATAAGCTGGTTGTCATTTTAGGAAGTTTGTTCCTCTGTCAGGTATATGTGTGGAAATACAAAGCGCAGGCGGTCGTTTAACTGTTACAGCCGAGCAGGCCTGAATGTGGAAAAATCTCATCACTTGGGATTCAATGAGCGCGCACACAAACACAC
This sequence comes from Nanorana parkeri, assembly GCF_000935625.1. Taxonomy (NCBI): domain Eukaryota; kingdom Metazoa; phylum Chordata; class Amphibia; order Anura; family Dicroglossidae; genus Nanorana; species Nanorana parkeri. The sequence continues at coordinate 853,554 of NW_017306694.1, read as the reverse complement.
ACACGCACACACATATATAGGTGTTAATATCAAGTGTTTAGTACATGGCTCAACAGCCCAGCAAGTGTGGAGAGTGTTTTCAGTGTTAATCAAGAGCCCCGAACTCCGCCATGTCTTCAGAGCAGCATCTCAATAGAACGCATAATAACACACAGTGTCTCCTTTTGAATAGAGAACACCTGGTATTAAAGTAGACCTTTCCACTGCTTGAATACATTCCTAAGATGTCACAACATACAGCAGCAGTATCATTTTTCAGAATACCTTGAGCTCCAATCAGTGACTTTGCCTAGGCTGAGATGATGTCATCAGTCTGCTGCTGGCAGGAGGAAACATTTCCTCAGTCTCCTCTCCCCCAGTGATCAGCCTGTACTTAGTAACTCTGTAGCAAGTCACAAGGTGAGAGGCTGCAGCATGGGCTGATCTGTGTCAGACATGAGTTGCATTAAAGCGGACCTTATCTTTAAAATGACAACAATGTTTAGTAAGGACAATCTACAAACACGTACTTCTAGATAATTGCCGGCTTTGTATTCTTTGCATTCCTTATTTCTCTTTTCTTCCCCGGTTTTCTGACAGGGGCCATGTTTACTAAGGGTGGATTACTAGCTCTCCTTTTACTTCCTGGATTTTTGGCACACGTGACTAGGACATGTGACCATGCACATCATCTCAGGGGAGGAAAATGCCTTTCCCTTAGATTTCGTGAGATTACAGATGAGATTTCCCGGCAATGCTCTGCTGATGTAAACTTCCCAGGATGCAATGCTTTTGGCATTTACATCATCATATCAATGACAAGGCAATCCCAGTGTGCATTGCTTTGCCAAACTGAAGTCATGTTGCCTTTTCAAAGGGCAGGAAGTGAATGTTCTGCAAGTGTAAGTATTTCACAATCGCAGTATTTTACACCTGACACGTCTATGTTATTATTCATCATCATACATAGAGGGATGCATTGGTAGAATTTGATTTTTGAGTGTAAAGTTCCGCTTTAGGGTATCACAAAGAATGAGCTCCCTACTCACTATAAATAGTGCACGCTTACTTTTTGACAGTGCAGCGCACATTATTGGGCATGATGTGTCGGTGTGTCACTCAGAATGGCACCACATTGCACCAAGATATGTAATGTGTCTTCTTGCTATGAGATAGTGTAAATGGGCCATAATAGGTGTGGTTAGCACTTCTGCCTTGCAGCACTGGGGATCCCCGGTTTAAATCCCTGTCAGGCCACTATCTGCAAGGAGTTTGCATGTTCTCCCTGTGCTTACATGGGTACATGGGTACACCGGTTTCCTCCCACACTTCAAAGACATGCTGGAAGACTGATTGATTGACTCATTTCTAAATTGGCCCTCGTATGTGTGTGAAATAGGGACCTTAGATTGTAAGCTCCTTGAGCACAGGGACTGATGTGAATGTGGACTGTGTAAAGCTCTGTGTAAATTGTCAGCACTATACAAATGCCTGTAGTAATAATAATAGGTCAGAGTTTTGTTGTATTACAGTAATTATAGAGGCACAAGTAGCTCTCCGGGCGGAGATCGCTCTTTGTGTGATGACAATGCAGCAATGCGCACTTTGACCCCCAATAAATAATTGTTTTCCACTCGATAATCTGATCGGTTGTATCGCTGAAGTACTTTGATCCCGGCCCTGTCATCCGTCCCCTTTGTCGTCTCATCGCCCGGTGGGTCATTTGCTTCTTGTAGGTGCCCCGGCAGGAAATGGATCTTATCAGTTTTCTAGCAAATGCCTGAAATTCCAGGGAATTATCCCAGCTTGTGCCGTCCATACTGGAGGAGTCCAAAGTCTTCCCCCCTCTCTGTTGTTTATTAATTTTTACCACCTGCATTTCATATTTCCAGCTCATTAGTACTTTTATGGCTGTTATTACAGGGATTCTATGGGCCCTATGCATGTGAACGTGAGAGGAGGCTCGACATAAATATTCTTATTGCCGTGTGTTAATATAAGTCCCCCCAAAAAACCCCCCTTTATTGGCTTCACAAATGGCGACAAGAAAATATGCATATCTTCTTCTTCATGTGGATTTCTCTTTCTGGGGGTCCCCTCCCTCTGAATGTCCCCCCCTGTTTTGTGAAGAGCTGCCAAAATCGAACCTTCAGGCCCAACGATTGCTCCTATTGGACTAGAGAATAACACCTCATCCTCGCTCACCCTTGAATACAATAGCCGGCAGGGTAGATTCTTCCATTCGCACTGTTTGGTGTGGATGAAGGAAGGAAGTATATGCGTGTATGGGCAGCTTTACTAGTGCTGTACAGTGATTGAAGTTCACTCCTCCTCCTTCCCAGTGCTTGTCTGTCTGTCTTCTAAGGCCCCTCTCAGGCGGGCCCTCTGATCAGGTCCCCTTGTCAGTTTTTCAGGCGAACCAGACCGAATGCCTAATGTAAGTCTATGGGCATCCGGATCTAAATGGACGGGTGTGCGTTTACATCCAGTTGCCCCCACGTGCATCGATCCCCCTACGCCACATCAGGCTCTCACCAACCCTACAGGGCTTTAATAAATCCCTCAAAACGCACTTTTCTGAGAAGCGTATTAGCTCTCCCCTTATTTCTTACCCTGTACAACCGTCCCTTCTGCTCCCATTTTACAGTATTTCCAAATCCCCTCCCATCTTATTTGGTATACATCTGTGGTCTTCCCTTCCCCACCTCTCTGTCTTTGGCCCCCTTCCTCTTAGACTGTAAGCTCTTTGTGCAGGGTCCTCCCCGCCTACTGTTTCTGTATGTCATTGATGCTTGTCCGTGTTTCTTACTTGTCTTTTCTAAACGATTGTACAGCGGAATATGTTGGCGCTATATAAATAATTGTATTTGGATCCCCTCCGTATGGGACAGCGTGATAAGGACCCTAGACTGATAGCATTCAACAGGTTAATTGATTTGATCTCTGCAGTTGTTCGAGGAAGTTGACCCAACTTCCTGAGGATAATAATAATAACAATATTATTAAAAATAGGCACAGGAAGGAAATTCAGCAAATCTGTATGTAAAACACACTATGAAACACCAAATATATAGCATGTACACATATGAGTCAGACAATTGCAAAATCCTTCACATGCCGTTCCTCCGTTGGTTTCCTGAGGTTGCACTATATGGCGGCACGGCACATGGAGGGCAGGCATGATTTTTTAAAGAAGCAAGATAGATAATGGCGTCTATAACCAGTCTTGTCAGTGCCATTAACATAGATGTTTTTGTTTTTCTGAGTCCCCTCTGTAACATAGTTTATTTACTGCCAGTAGACCTGTTGTTTTTCCACTTCCTGTTACTGGGTGACAACACTGTTTGCTTACACTGAAATTACACAGCAGTGTTGTCTCACTGTGGACAGGGTTGTCTTAGATGGACATGTAGGTTTAGATCGGGGTAGGAAAACTTCAACCGTGCAGCAGCCACAGACATGACTTCCAGAGGCAGATGCATGGAGGGATTTCTAGTTTTACCACAGCTGGAGGGGATGGAGTTTGCCTACCCTTGATTTAGATAGACTTTAAGGTATAAGGTAAACTAACTAAAGGCCAACTGCAGCCAACAGTTTTGGAGCGACAGCTTTTTATTGATAAAGCCATATGAATAAAAGCGGACACCCCCGGGAGTGTTATATGGTTTGTCCCAACCCCTGTAATGGTCACTTTTGCTGGACAGCTTGACCTGCTCAGATTTTGGCCACGTCAACAGGAAATTCGAGCAACGTGTAGCCTTGTTGGCACCCATCCGTTTGACCCAAGTTGATTTTTTTTAAATGAATTTTTGTCAAAGGAGCCGGCTTGAAAATTTTCATCTGAACAGTGACTTCAGCCAATCAGTATGCTGCTATATAATAGGCTGACCTGGGGTGGGATTCCCCCTGTTCATGGGGGCTGAACGGAAAAAAAACAAAACTAATTAAGGGATGGCCAGCTTTACAGGAAGTAGAAAAATAACAGATCAACTGGCAGGATCAACAGGTAATACAACTAGGTTACAGTGTCTCTTTAGCGCAGGGGTGGGCAAGCCCTTCAACTGTTGTGGAAATACAAGTCCCATGAGGCATTGCAAGATTCTCACAGCCCCAGGCATGACTCCCTGAGGCAGATGCATCATGGGATTTGTAGTTTGCCCACCCCTGGCATAGAGTGTATTTGGGATACTTGGCTTCATCCTGCGGCTAAACATAGATGGATATATAATAGTTGATGTCTGTCATAACTTTGATTTATTTCACATTTCTTGAAGCTGGACATTTCTGAGCTGTTTCCACAAGCTGCACACACTACGGCTGCTTTCAGCCGCGCTTTGGGGGTCGGACGGTCCCTCGTACGCAGCGTTTAGCTGTGCTGGGGGAGTCCGCTGTGTATTTACTTGTTCTCAAGTCACAGGAATGTCACAGGGAGGTGTAAGATTACATGTGAGCTACTCCTCTGCCGGAGACGGCGATATTAAATGGAAGGAAACCTGTCACGATATAAATATCACCCCCAATGCTCAATTGCTTTTTAAACGGGCCGACTCCGGCCCGTCATCTTGATACTTATTTCACGGCTTAGTGATCTGGAGCAAATATGGAGGACGGACTTTCATGGATTTAAGGCTTCACTGGCCTGTACCTTGTAAACCAAGTCAGCATAGGTGGCCTTTGCTCTGCGTTCCTGATCGATCCCGTCTGGTGTGAAGGATAAAAAGGGTCTCATTGGTTAAGGGGCCAGTAAACATTGTAAACACAACCTGTCAGCGCTCCCCCTCTTATCCTTGCCAGCTGAGCTAACACTCGCTGTGCCTTCCAGGTCCTCAGTCACTTACAGGTTTGTACAGCTGTCCTTACTGGGAATATAACACCTTCGATGTGGACAAATTGTGTAGACTATTACAGAGAACGGCTTTGTGTGAGGTGACAATCCTCACCCCCCACACCAGTGTGCTGTGGAGCTGCAAGGCGATGACAGAGGGACCCGTGCATAGTGGGGTCTGTTAGTAAAGATGGCCAAACAATTGCTTTTTCTGTCACTGCACCTTTTACCTGAATCTCGGCCTGTTTTTGGTCAAAATTTGACCCCCAAGATTTGGCTGTTTAAGATCCGTTCACACAACTCTGAAAAGTTTACGCTTACCCGAAAGAAAGAGCAAAAAAAAGAAAATGCTGTGAAAACACAGAACGACTTTAATAGCTCCATTTCTGATCCTGATACGGGTGCAGGTGCCCCGGCTCGGACGCAGAGAGGATCCATCCTGTCGGCGTCCGAGCCGGGACACCCGCACGGAAGTGCAGGGCGGGTGAGTGTAGGGCGGCGTACGGCCACACACTACCATAGAGAAGGTCAGGGACTGCGTACTAATCACACGCAGCACCTGTCCTTCCCGGGAGCTGCCCGATACAGCCGTGCACGCAGCACGGAGCTGTACGTGCCGGCTTTTTCTCGTGTGAATGAGACCTTTAGGGTGGCAGAGGTTATATGCAAAATGCATGGAAAAAATACAATGGAGGAAGTCTGAAAAGTAAAATGTATCTACAAAAGCTTTATTTGTGGGTGGAATTGTTGGAAATGATTTCCTGGGACAAAAAAACCTGAGAAATATCGGCACAGTTGTTTTATTTACTGTCTGAAGCTGTTTGTGTAATTCCATAAGACAAAGTTTGTTAAATATTACTGGAGACCTTCTTTGATAAACGGATCCAGATAGCTGTTTTATTATTATTATTGCGGTTGCTGATATTGTTGATTTATTGGTTTGTTTGTGATCATGTAGTGCTGCTGTTTATCTAAAAGATTCAACATGATTCAGCGTGAAAACTCAAACACGACGAGCTGCGTGCTGCCGGTGGGGAGGTTGGACTGCGTTTGTGCACTATGTGATGTACACTATATGGCCAAAAGTCTATGTACCCCAGATCATCACACACCTATATGAGCTTGTTGGACATCCCATTCCTGAACCGTGTTCATTAATATAGACCAACCCTTACGGCTATAACATCCTCCACTCTTGTGGGAAGTCTTTCCACAAGATTCTGAGGTGTCTGTGGGAATTTGTGCCCTATGTGAGGTCGGATACTGACTTGGATAAGAAGACCGGGCTTACAATTGAAGTTCTAGTTCATCCCAATGATTTTAGTAGGGTTGAGGCCACTTGAGTTCCTCCACACCAAAATTGAGGAAAACTTGGAGTGCTGGTGACCATTTGTTCTGTTTTGCAAATATTTGGCGGCGCCATCCACGGCCACTTCAGCACCCCCCCACAATATATGGAGCTCCTCGGTCCTGAGTGCGGTGGGACTCTCTGTTTGTCCACACCAAACTAGTCACACCTTGTCTTCTTGGAGCTGGCTTTGTACAGGGGTACAGTCATGCTGAAGCAGAAAAGGTCCTTCACCAAACTGTTACCACAAGGATGGAAGAGTTCAATTGTCTAAAATGTCTTTTTATCATGTAGTATTAAAGGAACCCTTCACTAGAAACACATGAACTCCATCAATTAAAGGGGGGGGGGAGGGGGGCATACTTTTGACATTTTGTGTATATGGTTTGCATCAAAAAGCGGTACATCTACACTCCAGTCAAAATTAAGCTTTGAGATGTAACCAGTAAAAACAGTATGTGTTAAAGGAGTTGTAAAGTTCCAGCATATCCTCTCCTGTTATAACATCAGCATTGTAATAGGAATACAGACTGGAGATGTTTCTGATAATGCAATCAAAGCTTACTTGAAAAATCCCTTTTTATGTCGTGAGTGCTGCCTTCCGTCTGCTCATCACTTCCACCAACTTCCTGCATTCCCAGTGTACTTTGCGTCTCTTTCCCTGATGCTTGATGCGATTCAAGCTTGATTTCTCAAGATTACATATCCCATCATGCATTGCTTACAGCAAGCAATGATAATGTTACATTGTTCAGACGGCAGCATTGCAGTGCGTCGAGGAAGTTCATCCTATGGGCTTCTTTAATAAGTAGATTAGGATAGAATATGGTTATTGGGAGTGGGATAGAACTAGAATAGAAATACAGATTTTAGTTTTAGTTTTTGACCATAGATACCCTTTAAGGTGGTTCATCTTGTACTATGTTTTATCCGGGTAGTCATTCAGGACACATGCTGTTTGCACTGCCTGATTTTAGATAGCAGGGAGCACCCCACAAATCTACAAAGGAAATATATGAACATGTGCGTACAGTTAGTTAAAACCTAAAATGCTTAATAAAGAGGATTTATAGTAATAAGAGAAGATTGATTCATACTAGAAATAGGTGTGAGTCTGTAATGTGATCTTGTCCCCTGTAACCCGCGTCTGTCTGTCTGGATTTGCAGGACAGAATGACATTTGCTTCACTTTAACCTCTTGTGCTCCGGAAAAGGTTATTTGGTCCATGATCTATTAATCTGCTTATCGTAGGCCAGCCGGATCGCTCCCTGCCATTGTCACGTTAGGAGATGTGCCTGTAATCTGTAATCCTCTTACATCGGGAGATTCCACCTCAAAAGTGACCGCCAGATCCGGCCTCATTCCCTGATACTGCAACAAGCTACATTTTACATTCTCTAAATGCTTCACCATCTTCTAGTCTGGAGCAATCCATATGGAATTCAGGAGCCAGTCTGTCCAATCCAGGAGCCAACAAGACTGTTTTAGGAGCCAGCTCCATTGACAACAACTGGAGAAAACCTCAAAGGTTAGGCACCAGCTGTAATCTATAAGAAGCATTGGTGACCTGCCTGCTCGGATTTGTCCAGCCCGGCTGTACATGGCATTAAAGCCACCACACAGCTTACAGTCTGATAGCAAGATTTCCTATTTCAGTTGTTGACTTTAATCTGATCATTTGACGGTTGCGACGGGAGTGGTGGATCTACCCGACTGGAAATTACTCACTTTATCTGATCAAATAGTATTGTGTGTAGTGCACTTGAATTAAATGGTAATATCTCTGTAGGTTAAACTTTAGTCTAAAGGTGCCCATAGACCTTACAACCATCGCAAGACTTTTGTCATGCGATGGGTGTAAGGTAATTAAAAAAAGGTACCATCTGCCGATCTGGACAGGCAGATCGTACTTGCGATCATCGCAAGCCCGCCCCTCATCGCAAGCCCGCCCCTTCTGATGACCGCAATGCTGAATGGGCAGCGTGCGCTTGCGCACACCGGCCCGTGCGGCAATTATCTTACGCGCATGCCACAAACCAGCCGAAAATCGTACGATTCTCGGCTGGTTTTCTAACCTGTTCGTAAGACAAAAGTGGTGCGACCGTACAGTAGAAACGGTCGCACGCCTTCCACACACCTTGCGATTATCGTACGATCGCGGGATTTCCCGCGATTATCATACGATAATCGCAAGGTGTGTGGGCACCTTTAGTCAATCAAGGTGAGGAAAACGCCTTTGGCAATTTTGGGAGGTCTCTGCCCATGATCTTTTGACAATGGAGACTGCGGCGTTCATAATGTGTTACAAATGACCCCTATAATAGCAGTAGGGGGATCAACAGATGGGGGACTGCTAGGCGGCCCGTAAGGGTCAAAACAGAACGGATCCACCACCTTTCCCAACTTTGAGATCACATTACATTCTGTAAAGAATAAGAGGCTTGTGTTGTGGCTACTTTTTTTTTTTTTTTTCAAAATTGACAATTTTTTATTAAAGTAGCATGTAAGGGATATATAACTGTAGGCATCAGTTAATGCTTCAAAAATGACTAATATTTCACCAGAAACTTCTCTGGCTACTTTATATGTCTCCATCAGTGAGATCTCTTTACCTCAATTCCTAATAGATCCAAAATAGATAAAGTCCAGCAGAGAGCATGGGACCCCTCATAATGGTCAGAGCAAAGCTGTCATCCCAGAGATATAAAAACATTTTTAAGGTAGTTCAACTTTTAAACGTCTTCTAAACACAGCAATATTATCTTTTGTGACCTTTTATCTGCCTTTTATAATCTAGTAGATTTGTACATAAATGTTATTTTAAAGCGGATCTCTCCATAACTTTACAAGCCTGCATGAAGAAAACCTTGACATGTCACAATATACAGCAACAATATCCTTTTATTACTAAAAAGCCGTCCCTCGGCTCTAGTCATTGACTTGGCCTAAGCAGAGAGGATGTCATCAATCAGCTGCATGAGGAAACATTTCCTCAGTCTTCTGAATTGGTGCTCACACTGTCCTTCCTTCTGGAGGGTGGCTACTTTTGTTCCCCATGGTCCCTGTGTGTGTGTGTAAAGTAGTCACCCCTCCAAACTCTCTCCTGTGATATACTACAATCTCATCTTTAGTTTACTAACTTATATTGAGATTGTAGTCCATCCCGGGAGTGATCTTGGAGCGGTGATTACTTTACCACACACACAGGGACCATGGGGAACAAAAGTAGCCCCCCTCCAGAAGGAAGAACAGTGTCAGCACCAATTCAGAGATGATTTGAGGATCTACAGCCGAGTGATACACAAATAAGATACATTCGTTTTAATAGTTAAGAAGATACTTGAATGTATTTTTAAGATTTAACTCCTGAGTTTAGTGCCAATTTTTAAGTTGGGGGATTTGAGCTGTTGAAGAACTACAAGTTCCACAAAGGGCTAATGCCCTGCTGGGATTTGCAGTTGCTTGGCCTCTTAAGCCTCAAACGCTGCCAGCGGTTAATGAAAACCTTTTGGCCTCGCTGAGCTGTTTTCTTCTGCAATTCTAAGGAGCTCGGCCATTGTCTTTGTATGAGGGATTTTTATCTCCTTATTAAATGTCATTTCTAAAACAAGGTTTGCTCCTTCATTTTTAATTGTTTCCCCTTTTTGTGTCCCTCGGTTAGCCTAACCCAGATATGGAGGTATTGTAAGGGAATAGCTCTTCCCCGGGGCTAGGCCCCTGGTGGATAATGTTTTATAGGTGAAATTTCTCATTTCAGGAGCCAAAAAGAATGTGCTATTAGTTGATTATTCCGCTAACAAACAAGCAGTGTTCTGTTGCTACCTGCCTGGTCATTGTTCCTCACTGTGTACTCTTCGCGGTGGTATTTGGATGGATTCCTACTCGTTTCGCGCACAAAAAGCCATTGCTGTTACAATGGACTCTAACAACACAATGACGGCATTAAGGATTTATGTGGAGCTTTTTCATTATTTTCTCCGCTTTTGTTCCTTCCAGGATGTCTTCCAAGAGACCGGCCTCTCCGTATGGGGATGCAGATGGAGAGGTAGCCATGGTGACAAGCCGGCAGAAAATGGAAGACGACGAGAGTGGTGCCCTCGCAGCCTTTCACCTTCCCTTGCACGCCAGTTTCCCCAACAAGCCTCACGCTGAAGAGTTCCAGGCGGTTTCTTTGCTGACGCAAGATGCCTGCGATCACAGGAGCCCCACGTACCAACACAGCTCAATGGTAGGTGGCTCATCTAGTGGCCAAAGTCTCGCTAAGACGGGCAATTTTTTTTTATGTTACTGTTTCGTTATTGACTAAAGTGTTGACGTGTTTCCTGACAGATAAGAAAGTAACTTAATTTGTTCCAATGCACTCACTTTAATACACCATATAGCCAAAAGTTCACAGCACCTGACCATCAATTCTATATGAGCTTGTTGGATGTCCCGTTCCGAAACCATAGGCATAAATATGAAGTTGGTCCCCCTTTGTGACTATAACATCATCCACTTTTCTGGGAAGGCTTTCCCCAGGATTTTGGAGTGTATGTGGGAATTGGTGCCATTTGTGAGGACAACTACTGATGGTGGATGAGAACACCTGGCTTGCAATGGGCCAACCAATTAATTTCAAATGTATTCAGTAGGGTTGAGGTCAGGGGTCCGTGTAGGACACGTAAGTTTCTCCATCCCAAACCCTGTCTATATGGATCTGGCGTTGTACACAGGGGTATAGTCATGCTGGAACAGAAAAGGGCCTACACCAAACTGTTTTCTCAAGGCTGGAAGCACACAATTGCCTAAAATATCTTTGTATGCTGTAGCCTCAGTGGTACCCTTCATTGGAAACACCTAAACTCATTTGGAGGCCATATAGGAAGATGCAATGGTCTACTGTCAACAAACCTTTGGCCATATTGCATATATCATCATATCATGAAGAATCCAGTTGACCTGAACTCTTGCTGAGGTTGCACCTAGTTGGCCGCTAAGTTGGTTGCTTGCTGTTTCATCAGATTGACAACAATAAAATGGAGCCGCCTTTGCTGGTCTGAAGGAGCATGGTGTGTGCTACAGCTCCGCCAATCAAACTTTTGCAGTTCACTTGGCTTGCCACATTATTGGGGCAGGTGGATCACTCCCAGCTGATCGGGTAGCAAGGCCCTTGATGGTCAACTTTTACTATTTTCATGTAGAACAGCCACTGCCAGCCTCAGGTGAAGGCCCTCCCTAGTGAAGGACTTTCATTATGTTGAGGTTCCCCGGCCTCCGTACATTATTTTAATTAAATTCCTAAATCGAGAAACCTTGAGAGCTGGAAGCTTATTTCATAGTGCATGTTGTTCTGTTCTAGTGTTGTAATGAGAGGCATTTCACCCGTGGCGTCCCTGCAGTCTTTCAACTACAATAAACATTTAAAGGACATTATCAGGGATGGCTGTAATTTGATCACAGGTTCTGTGCAGAGTCTGCATAACCATTGCCATTGGGTATGGCAGTGAGCCCAGTACAGGAGCAGGGGGAACAGGGGGAAGAGGATTGCAGAAAATCTTTTGTTATGGCTGCAAGAAAGCGCAACTTTTGGATTACAATGAAAAGGTCATTTAAATGCCATTAATTTACAGAACCGATTGCGTCAAAGTTATATATGTTACACCGATTTTTGTATTTTTTTTGTTATGAGTTTTCCTCTAAAACAATCCTTTTGCTTTTTAATTAGATCCACTGCAAATAATTCCTGATTGCCCTTTAACTTAATTAGATCTTAACGCGTGCTCATTACGCCAGATTAGATGGCGATCCAGCGGCGAGTTCCTTGAGCACGCTATTGTTGCTGTGTGAATGGCGCTGTGTCCTACCCGTACAGCAATATGATTATGACACTCTCCGCGGCGCTGTTTTTTTTTTTTCCTTCTTTTGCAGCGTGGCGAATAGATTTGCAAGGATTGTGCTAAAGCCGGTTTACAGGCCATATGTGCGGGGCGCGGCGGGGTAATTCCTTCTGTGCCATTTCACACATGTTCCCCGTAACGCCGCGTTTCCGTCGGAGATAGGCAGGCTCAATTGTGACAAGTCGAAGGCGATTTCTGTGCGCGCTTATCAGATTTTTTTTTGGGTACGCTGACTGGTTGCAGCGTGTCGGGAAAAGCGATATTCAATCCACATGAAAGGCTTCTGGTACGGATATAATCCGGGATTTGTGCAGACTTTCTGATGATCTGCGCACTTACTGATCTGCCACGAATCACAAAGCCAAGTGGCAGAATATTAGGGGCTGTCATCGCCGATTTATATCACTTCTCCGGCTCTTTAGCGAGGAGCGGCAAAGATCAGCGACAATGTGCGCAAACCCAGAAGCAGCGGTCACATAAAACAATAAAAGACGTCGCTTTGTTGTGTGTTAGGGCATTTGGCCCGTTCCTCCCGTCCTTCAGATCCTGTTAGTTTTGTTTTTTAGCTGGTTTGTGTTTCCAGAGGAGCTTTTATTCTGTGCAGTAAAATACTCTGCAATGCTGCCTGCTGAAGTAGATGTAAGCCCGGAATGAATGGCACTTAGTTAGATCCGTGCACCGTGTATTACAGACCATTGTCTTGTTTGTTTGTTTGTTTTTTTGTAATGCGATCCTGGATTCAACTATTTTTTTTTTTCTTTTTTAAACTCAGCAGCCTTTTTGAGCCACTTCCTGTCTACATTCTCTCGCTTCAACTTTAATGGCGCATCATTGCCCTCGAATGGCTTCTAGTGGACCATGTAGGTGCAAAGCGTGTCGGTATGGCCTCATGTAGTCTACTCCAAGGGTACATGTGGCAGGGTGACAACACAGGACCACAATTAGGAGAGAGTTGTCACCTTAGAACAGGAAGTGCCTGAGCAAGAATCTTTTTGTAGCAGAGTCACCAGAAATAAAGAAAAGCTTCAGATTTAAAAAAAAATGGAAATGACCTTTGAATTAACATTGACATGTTAAAACTCATCTCGGGGCAAATATCAACTCTCAACCCCCCCAACTTTTATTTTTTTATTACCACAGTAAAGTGACATAAACTCAGGAGTTAAATCTTAAAAATACATTCAAGTACCTGAACTATTAATAAAAATGTATCTTATTTGTGTATCACTCGGCTGTAGATCCTCAAATCATCTCTGAGGGCCGGTGCAGACCTGAGCGATCCGGGACGCACGTCCCGGGATCGCACAGTTGTGCACAATTGCAGACAGCAATTGCTGTGCGGCCCCATTGATTTCAATGGGGTACATCCGCGCCGCAATCGCAGAAAAAAGGTACATGTACCCTTTCTTTGCAATACACGACGCGAGGCTGTTTTAGTGTGTTCGGATGCACGGGCGGAATTGCAGCGGAAAACCGCACAATCCGCCCAGCGCGCCTGGGCGGCCCTTACAAAATAATGGCACCCTCAGCGCGGGCTAACCTGTGATAGGCAGACTCTGTAACCGCGCGGCAATCCGTACACTGGCCTCGAATTGGTGCTGACACTGTCCTTCCTTCTGGAGGGTGGCTACTTTTGTTCCCCATGGTCCCTGTGTGTGTTGTAGAGTAGTCACCCCTCCAAGCTCACTCCTGTGATGGACTACAATCTCATGTTTAGTTTACTCATTTGTATTGAGATTGTAGTCCATCACAGGAGCGAGCTTGGGGCGGTGACTACTTTACAACACACACAGGGACCACGGGGAACAAAAGTAGACCCCCTCCAGAAGGAAGGACAGTGTCAGCACCAATTCAGAGATGATTTGAGGATCTACAGCCGAGTGATACACAAATAAGATACATTTTTGTTAAAAGTTAAGGTACTTGAATGTAATTTTTAAGATTTTACTCCTGAGTTTAGTGTCACTTTAATTCATTATATTGCTTTTGTCATCAGGATTTGGGCACTTTTAAAGCTATTTTAATACATTCAGGTAAACAAGTTCAATTTTACAACTATAACTTTTCCTTTTTGATTTCTCTTCCCGTCCTTTGGGAGCCGTCATTAAGGGCCCCACCATTGTAAAATAATGAATCATTCCTTAGCACTATAGAGAAGATGGCGGCAGTACTTCTGACTTGTACAGCATGGCAGATCTGTGAGCACATGACTGCCCAATGTTTGCTCTCAAGCCGGTTGTAGGTTTTGTTAATATTCAGAATAAACTTTCACGTTGTTTGCAGCTTGACTTAGTGACTTGCACTCATTGTGATAATCACCTGATTACGAAATGACGATTCTGCCTCTCGGATACAACAGAGGACCGCGCGGCCCTGGTGTTTTTATCTCCCCCCGAAATTTTCTCAATTTGGCCGGCGGTCGTCCTTCATTGCAGCGCTTTTTTGCTTGCATCGCTTGCTGATCTCTGAATAAAGTCCTGCCCCCGAGCGTCCCTTCATTCGTAGCTGCATGACTGCACTGTCCCGTGAAGGGGAAAAGTTGTTTGTTTCAGAGGAAACAACTAAAAGTGTCTTTGTAGCTTTTTTACTAAGTTTCCACTGAGAGCTATTTTGTGCCTTCCGTGTAACCAAGAGTCAATCCTCCCAAAATTGCGGCTGCCACGGAATATGTCAGAGCTCTAAACACGCATGCACAGGTTGGACTGGATGGACCTGCGTCATGTTTTCCAACTTTATCTACTATGTAACTATGTTTATTAATGTATAATAATAGTGTGTGACTGTGATGGGGACATTAGAGTGTAAGCTCCTCTGGTGCAGAGACTGATGTGACTGGCTCAGTGTTCTCTGTACAGCACTGCGGTATATGTCAGAGCTATATAATAGTGTGTGAAAGTGGCGGGATATTAGAGTTTAAGCTCCTGTGGTGCAGAGACTGATGTGACTGGATTGGTGCTCTCTGTACAGCACTGTGGTATATATCAGAGCTTTATAAATATGTATGATAATGGTAGTTGTGTGACTGTGAAGGGAATGTAAGCTCCTGTGGTTCAGGGAATGATGTGACTGGCTCAGTGTTTTGTGTACAGCACTATGGATAATGTCAGTGCTATATAGTTGAATAATAATATGTCAGAGCTATTCCTGTATAATAATAATGATAATATATGTGTATGACTGTGGGGAGAGTTAGAGTGCAAGCTTTTCTGGTGCAGAGACTGATGGGAACGCTGAGTGTTTTCTGTACAGCACTGTGGTATATGTCGGAGCTATATAAATGTATAATAATAGTGTGTGGCTGTGGCAGGATATTAGAGTGTAAGCTCCTCTGGTGCAGAGGCAGATAAGGATCTGGTATGGATTTTTGAGGGGCAGCACATCATTTTTTTACATTTGTTTTGGACTGGGGTGCCTCCAGATTTTGCATACTTTTAAAAGGATGTCGCAACTGAGAGAAGGTTGAAAAGCACTGCATTAGAGTGTTAGCTCCTCTGGTTCAGAGACTGATGTGACTGGCTCAGTGTTCTCTGTACAGCACTATGGAATATGTCAGCGCTATATACAAGTATAATAACAGGGTGTGACTGTGGAGGGGATATTGGAGTGTAAGCTTCTCTGGTTCAGAGACTGATGTGACTGGTCTGTGCACTTGGAAAGGCAATAGGGAAATACCTGAATTGCATGAACTATCTGTTTGTGTTCATGATGATTGTGCTGTATACGTTTATATTAGGGATGCACTGATACCGATGCTCGGACCCGCTCAAATGTTCCCCACGCCTATCCCAATACCGGAACCTTCTGGTATCAGGAACCCGGGCGGCGAGTCATTACACGCAGCCCAGCTTTCTTATTGGCCGGGAAGCCGCTTCCATGCTCCCTCATCACCAGGTAACATGGAGCTGGCTTCCTGGCCAATCAGGAAGCCAGAGGGCAGGTAATGAACGCCCCCCGGCTTCCTGATTGGCCAGGAAGCTGGCTCCATGCTTCCTCATCACCTGGTGACAGGAAGCTGGGCGGTGAGTCATTACTTGTCACCCGGCTTCCTTATTGGGGCTTTCTTTGGATAGAGACGAGTACCGGAAAAAAAATATCGGTACTCTTACTCGATACCGAAAAACCGGTATCTGTGCATCCCTAGGTTATATTACGGAAGAGCCCTGGGACAATGGTAAAAAAAATATGAAACATAATTCTGTGTTTGAAAATCAGAATTGTGAGATTAAAAGTCAGAATTCGGACTTGTTGCCATATCAGAGTCTTTTTATTTTACATGATATATTCCTGTGTCGCACCCGCAGCCATTTCATATTGTCATTATTGTGCATTGCGAGTTGTGTAATTTGTTGTGGAATTACTTTTTTACGGTTTATTGTTCTTTCAGTTTATTTATAGTTTTTCCGATAAACACGCAAACATTATCAGCTGAATGTAAATAATCTTATCAATGCGAGTTAATGTTTTAAACACCTTCATTCTTTGATATATGTTCATGGGAGCAGACATATGTGCTTCTTATATAGGGAACTCTACCTCACCCTTGGCAGTTCTCTTTAGTGATTGTACTTTACTGTTGATGTGCCCTAATGCCAATCCATCACTCTGATCACTCTGATTGATAACAACCTGCCCCATCAGTCAGTTAAAGCGGACCTTTACCCCCTTTGACTAAAAATCACATCCGCTTGCAGCTCTGCATGTTGATATGAAATCATATTACATTCATTAGTTAAACACACACTTGTATTTTTCTGACAATTATTGTTTTTCCACTTCCTGCTCCTCTCATCAAACAAATGATGTAATGTTCCCAAGCATTGCATCCTGGGAAGGTACATCAGCAGAGCGTTGCATCCTGGGAAGGTACACCAGCAGAGCATTGCTGGGAAATCTCATCTGTAATCTCATGAGATCTCAGGGAAAGGCATTTTCCTCCCCTGAGATGATGTGCATGGTCACATGTCCTAGTCACATGTGCCAGAGTTCCGGGAAGTAAAGGGAGATGGATTAATCTGCCCTTAGTAAAATTGGCTCTTGTGAGAAGAATGGGGAGGAAAAGAAAAATAGGTAATGCATAGAATAAAAATGATCTAGATGTATGTGTTTGTAGATTGTCATTACTAAACATTTGTAAAAGTGCCTTTGTTGTTATTTTGAAAATCTGGGTAAAGCCCCTTTCTTAAGCTGGCCATACACTATCCATTTATTCATTTTGGCACCCCTTCCGGCTATTGTATTGGTGGGGTTCCCGCTGTCAGAATACTTGAACAGCTTATCGGCTGTTGTCACTGTTTACCCAAGATTACTCACATTTGAGTGATGCAGGACTTCAAGCAGTGTATAGCTAGTATCAGTGCCAATGTCCCCAGTCTGCCGAGTATTTGGGCGAGTACGATGCCTAGCCCGATACTTCGGGTATCAGGAAGCCGGGCAGCGCGTCATTACACGCTGCCTGGCTTCCTGATTGGCCAGAAAGCCGGCTCCATGCTTTCTCGTCACCTAGTGACTAGAAGCATTGAGGCAGCTTCCCTGCTAATCGGCAAGCCGGGTGGTGAGTCTTTACATGCCGCCTGGCTTCCTGAATAAGACTTTCGGTATTCGATATCGGCGAGTACAGAAACCAAAATATCGGTTCTGGATACCGAAATACCGGTATCGATATATCCCTAGAAATATGGAACAGCAAATATGTACACAATGTAAAAGTCACATCTAGAGTGACTCGCATAAAATCTCCCAATGGAAATGCGCTGCTGATCCCACCGTTGTGGCGGTTTCTTGTACGGTTTGCTCGTCTTATGGCATTGTGAGTGTTGGATAAGCTGTGTATGTCAGTGTCATGTTGCTCTGCGTTGTGTTTGTCTTGTAGCGCACGGTCATGGCGGTATGTCCCGGCTCTGCTCCTGTCATGTCGATCGATGTTATTTGCTGATGTGATGTGTTCGGGAGGCATTGTTTGTCGCTCTGTGACATCTCTGGGCCGGCTCGTCTCGCTAAATCAAGATGACCGTTTTTCTCTGTGTCCCTCCGTCCTTCGGCCACGCTGCCAGCTTTGCGCTTTGTTTCCCTTTAGCGGGCGAATCTCGGGGGCACTGCGACCTCTGTGCTTTATTTTCTGTCTCCTGGTACTTCCTGTAGTACACATTGTGCGGCTCTACTCACATTGTCTTTCCTGGAGATGGAATTCAGCATCGCTATTGGATCACATTCTTTGTATGGTTTATGGTAGTTATGGTTACTAGATATAGGGGGCCTAAATTGTGGTCCCTGACATCACTAAGGGGCCACACATAATACACAGCACATGCAATGCTACAGAAAACTGTTGCAGGCTACAGACATGCCACAGGTGAGTGGAGTCTGGAAACATGTTACTGGAGACCGTCAGACACAGGAGACATACTGAAAATGGGCAGAGGCAGGGACATGTTGCAGGAGACCGCTAGAGACTGGGGACATGTTGCAGGAGACCGCTAGAGACTGGGAACATGTTGCAGGAGACCGCTAGAGACTGGGAACATGTTGCAGGAGACCGCTAGAGACTGGGAACATGTTGCAGGAGACCGCTAGAGACTGGGGACATGTTGCAGGAGACAGTCAGAAACTGGTAACATGTTATTGAAGACAGTCAGCGACTAGGAATATGTGGCAGGAGACCCATCAGGGACTGGGTACATGTTGTAGGAGACAGTCAGAGACTGGGGACATGTTGCAGGAGACAGCCTGGTATTGGGGACATGCTGCAGGAGACCGTCGGAAACTGGGAACATGTTATTGAAGACAGTCAGAGACTGGGGACATGTTGGAAAAGAAAGTCAGAGACTGAGGACCTGTGGCAGAAATCAGTCAGAGACTGTGAATATGTTGGAGAAGACAGCCAGAGGTTGGGTATATGTTGGCAAAAGAAAGTCAGAGACAGAGGACGTGTTGCAGACTACAGTCAGAGACTGGGGATATGTTGGAATAGTCAGAGACTGTCAGACTGGTCACCGGTTGCAGGAGATGGTCAGAGACTGGAGTCTTATTCTAGGAGACTGATTGAGATCATTGCTCTTACATCCCCTTTACAAATGATTACTTCTGTATCCTACTGTGATGTGAGATCAGAGAGAGAAATTGGCGAGTTCTGCGGGGGAAGGAGGAGATGGACACTCCAGGATGTGGACATTGTGGGCCGAGAACTTGTAATCGGAATGGTGCTCAGTGGCACGGACTCTGGGAAGAGTGAGCGCTCGCCGCCTGATTGTACACTGTACACGTGTGTCTAACGCCAAGACTTTTGTTTGGAGTAGGGAAGGCTTATCCCGTCTGTGTCCGCACTGGCCATTCCGATTGTTTACAGCTGTCACCAGTACAGGAGGTGATGAGTAATCTTTCAGTGGGGAACCCCGTTCCAGTGACAATGGTCTGAGAGGGGAATTCCCTACACTTTTGAGAGATTTCATCCCACTTCCTGTTGTGCCTTTGGAACAAGAAGTGAAGGAAAGTTTTTAAAATAGGACGCAAATGTCAAAAGAAAAAACCCCAACAGGTATGATCAAAAAATAAAAATACTTTCAGCTCTCGATATACTTTAAACCAGGGGTGGGCAACTCTGGCCCTCCAGCTGTTGTGGAACTACAAGTCCGATAAGGCATGGCATGACTGACCATTACAGGCACGTCTCCCAGAGGCAGAGGCATGTTGGGATTTGGAGAGCTGGATTTGCCCAAACATCATCGTATCGATGATGAAGAATCTGTAGCGTCCTTTCTCCATCATCGATACGACCAACTAAAATTTCTATCGTTTTTTATATATAAAGTCTCCCAAAGAAATTCCCCTACTTCTATCCGGACTAACAAGTTAATCCGCTGGAGAGGTCGGGCCGG
>NW_017306694.1:824607-833585 GCF_000935625.1 Nanorana parkeri | reverse complement strand
TTCCAAGCCGATCGAGGAAGCGCAGATCAATGGATTATCCGAATACTAAACATCCTCCGCTCAGGGAGGGCCAACCGGTCCCGGCGGCGTGCACAAGATGCTAATATTCCTGCGGCTTACGGTCGGACCGCCTGCGCTTGCCTGACTGGCGAGGGGGAGAGATTTACATAAGAGAACTCAGGGGCTTTGTCACGGCGGTTGTATAAAGTGATATACAGCGCAGATCGAGTGGAGAATGTCCCTGGGTAGAAGGCGGCTTACAGCGTCTTGGAGCAGAGATTACTGTTTTATCTTGTCATACTAAATTAACGTGGCAGCGGCGCTGCTAAACACTCCTGACCTCTTCATCTGCCGAAATTGCAGCCTAGAGCGGCCGTGGTATTTAAGACTCTCTATCTCCTTCCTTCTATTCTCTTCCTCCTCTCTCTTTCTCTCTCACTCTTTTTCATCTCCCTTTTTTCCCCTGCCAGTTAATTAATATGTATGTGGGTGATTACACGCGCTCGGGGCGTTCGCTGGGGCCGAATGATCAGCCACGCTCGTCCTTTCAGATAAAACTGATTCCGACAGACAGTTGACAAGATGCAATAAAATGATTAATTTGACCGCCGTTTGATTTTCTTCCCCCCTCTTCCGGTCCTTACGTGGGGGGGGGCGCTTCTGTATATCTCCAAGTGTCAATTGCAAAGGGGCGGTGACCTTGGGGAGGGTTATTTTTGGCAGATTTGGTCTGGCGGGAATTCTTAGGTTTTGCGGATTGGCGCAAGCTCTCTATAGTGGCGGTTTTCTCTGATATATATTCTATTTTGTATTCTGTTTGCTGATAAAATATTAAATAATATCCCTCACTAGGTCAGCAGTTTTCAACCTTTTCTCACTAACAGCACCCTTAAAAAGTATGCAAAATGTCAAGGCACCCCGGTTTAAAATGTAAGAAGCAAAGACACACGAAAAAGTGGGGTTCCTCCCTTTGCATTGAAGTCCTCCCTTCAAATCATGAGCCCCCTTTACATCCGAATCCTCCCTTTACATCAGATTCCCCCTTTACATCAGAATCCCCCTTTAGATCAGATTCCCCCTTTACATCAGAATCCTCCCATTCACATCAGTGCCCCTCTCATATCAGAGCCCCCTTTACATCAGAATCCTCCCCTCACATCAGAGCCCCCCTTTACATCAGAATCCTCCCCTCACATCAGAGCCCTCCTTTACATCAGAATCCTCCCCTCACATCAGAGCCCCCCTTTACATCAGAATCCTCCCCTCACATCAGAGCCCCCCTTTACATCAGAATCCTCCCCTCACATCAGAGCCCCCCTTTACATCAGAATCTTCCCCTCTCATATCAGAGCCCCCCTTTACATCAGAATCCTCCCCTCACTTCAGCAGCCCTCCTTCACATTAGAATCCTTCCCTCACACCAGAGACCCCCTTTACATCAGAGCCCCCTTTACATCAGAATCCTCCCTGTCACATCAGAGCCCTTTATTACATCAGAGCCCCCCTTTACATTAGAATCCTCCCTTTACATTAGAACCCTCCCCTCACACCAGAACACCCCTTTACATCAGAATCCACCCTTTCACCTCAAAGCACCCCTTTACATCAGAATCCTCCCCTCACATCAGAGCCCCCCTTTACATCAGAATCCTCCCCTCACATCAGAGCCCCCCTTTACATCAGAATCCTCCCCTCACATCAGAGCCCCCCTTTACATCAGAATTCCCCCCTCACATCAGAGCCCCCCTTTACATCAGAATCCTCCCCTCACATCAGAGCCCCCCTTTACATCAGAATCTTCCCCCCTCATATCAGAGCCCCCCTTTACATCAGAATCCTCCCCTCACTTCAGCAGCCCTCCTTCACATTAGAATCCTTCCCTCACACCAGAGACCCCCTTTACATCAGAGCCCCCTTTACATCAGAATCCTCCCTGTCACATCAGAGCCCTTTATTACATCAGAGCCCCCCTTTACATTAGAATCCTCCCTTTACATTAGAACCCTCCCCTCACACCAGAACACCCCTTTACATCAGAATCCACCCTTTCACCTCAAAGCACCCCTTTACATCAGAATCCTTCCCTCACATCAGAGCCCCCCTTTACATCAGAATCCTCCCCTCACATCAGAGCCCTCCTTTACATCAGAATCCTCCCCTCACACCAGAGCTCCCCTTTACATCAGAATCCTCCCCTCACATCAGAGCCCCTCGTTACATCAGAGGCCCCCTTTACATCAGAATCTTCCCCTCTCATATCAGAGCCCCCCTTTACATTAGAATCCTCCCATCACATCAGAGCCCCCCTTTACATCAGAATCCCCCCCTCACATCAGAGCCCCCCTTTACATCAGAATCCCCCCCTCACATCAGCAGCCCCCCTTCACAGTGGAACCCCCTCTCCCCCTTTCACATCCCAGCCATCAGAGTTCCCCCTCAGAGTCCTACCATCACAAAATTTTGAGGTACCCCTGAGGAAGCCAGAAGGCACCCCGATATTCCATAGCACCCTGCTGGTATATAAATAGAACATTGAATGATTACAAGGCGGCTGCATTCATTTGCGTCTTTTATATCTCTATCCAAAGCCACATTTTTTAAAATGGTATTTTTCTTTAGTTTTGAATGGATTTGGTTTTTTTGCCCCCACTGGGGTGATTCTCTCCCTCTGTTTGCCCCAGTGAGGGGAAATACAATATTTTGAGTTGGCATCCAAACAGGGATGGTCCAATAGGGACGCCTGTCTGGTGATGGCTCACAGGGCTTTCCATTCGGTTGCTTCTCATTTCCTGTTGTGTCTGTAGTGCAGGAAGTGAGGGGAAATCACCCCAATGGGACAAAGATGACAAAAAAAACCTGACCCGGGTTTTAACCCTTCCTTCCCCCATCCAAAATGTTTGTGTTTAGTCAAACTTTAAGCTGTGTACAGATTTTGGAGAAAAGCATCAATGACACGAGCAGGGGAGGAGGATTGCTGGAAATCCTCTCTACAAAATATATTCCGCTTCTCCATTTTGAAGCCAACGTTGCTTCTGGTTTGGGATTGCAGTGTCATCGTCATCGCACGCTTATTGATCTTTTTCTAGTTGCGGCCAAACGAGCAGTGTTGCCGTGTCGCGGCAGACCCCGTAGCGAACGGCGAGGAGCAAATGTATGAAATTAATTAGGAAAGACAAAGTGCGACTCTTATAAGTCAGTCCCCCGCCTCGTCTTGTCTCTGCGCGGGTCGGAGCAGTTGAAGTGCTCAATGGGAGCTTTTTAATTATCATTCTCTGTTTGATCTTACCCGACTTAATGAGTGGATTGCCGAGGTTGGCGCTCGCGTGCCGCAGGAGAGTGATACCTGCCCGCTAATTCCTGATTTACATTTAACAAATTAGGCGACGGAGATGGGAGGCGAACACCCACCCACGTACAACATTCAGATCTTACAGTGAAACTTTTGCTGCAAAATACTGGAGGCCGTATTACAAAAACGAGACAATCCTTTGGGGGGAGACGTACCGAAGGCAGCGGCATGTTGTTAAAGGAGATATCCATGTTCATTAAATATAGTCTCACATATTCCACAGTGCAGAGAACACTGAGCAAATCACATCAGTCTCTGCACCAGAGGAGCTTACACTCTAATGTCCACCCCCCCAGTCACACACTATTATTATTTATATAGCTCTGACATATTCCACAGTGCTGTACAGAGAACACTGAACCAGTCACATCAGTCTCTGTACAGAGGAGCTTACACTCTAATGTCCCACCACCATCACACACTGTTATTATTATTATATATTTATGGTATATGTCAGAGCTATATAAAAGATATAACAATAGTGTGTGACCGTGGTGTAAGCTCCTCTGATCTGAATGGCTCAGTGTTCTCTGTACAGCACTGCGGAATATGTGAGAGCTTTATTGATATATAATAATAGTGTGTGACTGTGGGTGGGACATTAGAGTGTAAGTTCCTCTGGTGCAGAGACTAATTTTACTGGCTCAGTGTTCTCCGTACAGCACTGTGGTATATGTCAAAACTATATAGTGTTGTAATGAGAACACTGAACCAGTAACATGAGTTTCTGCTCCAAAGGAGCTTACACTCTAGTGTCCCACCACAGTCTCATGCATTTATTATACATTGCGATTGCTCAAACATATTCTGCAGTGCTGTACAGAGAACACTGAGACATTCACATCCGTCTCTGCACCAGAGGAGCTTATATTCTAATGTCCCACCACGGTCACACACTATTATTATACATTTATATAGCTCTGACATATATGATAGTGTTGTACAGAGAACACTCATCCAGTAACATCAGTTTCTGCACCAGAGGAGCTTACACTCTAATGTCCCACCATAGTCACACACTTATTATTATTATTATACATTTATATAGCTCTGACTTATACTGTAGTGCTGTACAGAGAACACTGAGCCAGTCACATCAGTCTCTGGACCAGAGAAGCTTGCACTCTAATGTCCCCACCATAGCCACACACTATTGTAGTAGTATTATTATACATGCATTATTACAGAATAGGATTATGTTATGTGTTCAGGTCACAGTGTATCATCTGAAGTGTACGTCTTCCCTTGTGGCCACATTCAGCAATCTTCTAGGTAGCTTTGCACCCTTCTGTCTCCTTCAGGTATGTAATGGTGGGGCTGCGAGAGAGGGCGGGGCTTGAACCCGGGAACACACTGGCTGCATTGTCAGAGGATCACATACAGGGCTGTTTAGAAGATGGGACAATGGCAGCTGTGAGTATTTAGTTAGCAGGAGCAGCATCTGGAGAAGATGAATGCCAGAATAAGAATTGAAGGCACTCGGCAGGCTCTGTCACCTGAATTTAAAT
This sequence comes from Nanorana parkeri, assembly GCF_000935625.1. Classification (NCBI taxonomy): domain Eukaryota; kingdom Metazoa; phylum Chordata; class Amphibia; order Anura; family Dicroglossidae; genus Nanorana; species Nanorana parkeri. The sequence goes on along the minus strand of NW_017306694.1, from coordinate 828,728 downwards.
TTTCCTCATGCGACTGAAGGGGAGCTTTGTATCTCAGGGAAGGGAGTTTTCAAGCTCTGATTCCTCCTCAGTTTCCAGCAGTAGCTCTCGCTGGCTGGATATCTGGGGCAGTTTTCTCACTGTAGTTATGAGCGCTGTAAATGAAATGATGCGCGACGCTCCACGTGCTAGAGTCCATGTCACTTGTTCACAGATCTCACCGAAGTGGGTGATTTGTACCTGAATCCGGGAGCTGTCAGCCCCGCGCTCGGCTCTCCTCCCTCCTCTCCGCCAGCGCTGTCACTTTTCATTAGACACGGCTAAACGGCACAATCACAACACTGCCATTTACCGTGAGCCCAATAGAAGGGACACATGGCGAACCGTCAGCTGGCTGATTTCCTCATCATCCATTTCATTTAGATGTCGAACATGAACAGCCAGGACTGGGGAAGTGAAGGGAGCAGAATCTGGAATCTTTCCACCTTATTCATCCCAAAATTACACCCGGCGCATCCAGCAGATGTAAGAGGCCTTTGGTGGTTGCTGCAGAATGATCTGACTGGGAGTTATGTGTCCGGCGTTCCCCCATCATTCTGCAAAATCTGTCGCCTGTAGATGTCCTGGTTTCATTTCTTTATATAGCTCTGACATATTCCGTAGTGCTGTACAGAGAACACTGAGCCCTTCATATCAGTATCTGCACCAGAGGAACTTACACTCTAATGCTCCCACAGTGATACATGATTATTATTAATAATATTATTTAGTAGGGATGCACTAATACAAGTACGAGTACCAATATTTGTTTTTCAGTACTCGCCGATACCGGAAGTCCCATTCAGGAAGCCAGGCGGCGTGTAAAGACTCGTCACCTGGCTTCCCGATTAACAGGGAAGTCGTCCCCATGCTTCTCGTCACTAGGTGACGAGAGAGCATGGAGCCGGCTGTCTGAGCAATCTGGAAGCCGGGTGCCGGGTAATGATGATTGGTCAGGACGTTATGAGGTGACGAGGGAGCATGAAGCCAGCTTCCCGGCCATTCAGGTAGGCGGGCAGCATGTAATGACTCGCTGCCCGGCTTCCTGATACCGGAAGTTCTGGTATCGGGCAAGGCATCGGAGCATTTGGGCAAGTACTCGCCCAAATACTAGGCATCGGCACCGATACTGGCATCGGCACCGATACTAGTATCGGTGCATCCCTAATTATTATATAGTCATAGCTCTGCCTCTGGCATATTCTGCAGTGGTGTACAGAGAATACTTAGCAAGTCACAGCGGTCTCTTCACCAGAGGAGCTTACACTCTAATGCCCCACTGAAGTCACACACTATTATTATACATTCATATAGCTCTGACATATTCCGCAGCGCTGTACAGAGCACGCTGAACCAGTCACATCAGTCTCTGCACCAGAGGAGCTTACACTCTAATGTCCCACCACAGTCATACACTAGTATCATACTAGTATATAGCTCGGACATATACTGCGGTGCTGTACAGAGAACACAGAGTTAGTCACATTAATCTTTGCACCAGAGGAGCTTACACTCTAATATACCACCACAGTCACACATTATTATTATTATAATACTACAATTTGGATTTTATATTAAGGTCTCTCTCTCTTTGCTCCAGGGGGTTGTGCAGAGTGGTGGGGGAGTAAACAGAATGCATATAGAGGACCTCATTAAAGTGAACCTGTTGCTCTCTTCCTATAGGGAGACATTTCAGAGTGAGTAGCAGGATCCATAAGGTGTCGGCTTAAACCGTACCATTACCTATCCACCTCACTCTCTGCTTCTGAAACTCTAATAAAAATATCTGGTACTTCTGGATTTGACTGTTTTTAGTGGACATAACCTTTAAATTTTCACTCTTTGGGTTGCTTAGTGACAACAATAAAATCTAATATGAAGAATCTTTGCTACACACGTGGACAGTTTATGTTTTTATCATGTATGCACCGAGTGACATGGAGGCGATGTGGCGCCAGGAGAGCCCTGTGAGTGTCTCTGATCAATGTTCCTCTTCACTTTCTCTTGCAGGATATTGATGGCAATAAAGTCGTCTCTTCTTTCGCCCCGCACATCTCAGCTACCTCACCCATGAAGGCCGATGAAGGTGGGAGGCAAAGTGGCGAATCTGTGACAAATAACGCGCTGGGAACGCCCGAGAGGCGCAAAGGTAGCTTAGCGGACGTGGTGGACTCGCTGAAACAGAGGAAAATGGAGGAGCTGATTAAAAGCGAGCCAGAAGGTAAGACAGGAGCACAGGGTCTACTGCAGGCTCGTGTTGTACATGTTAAATGTGTAATAGGATGTGATGTTGTTTGGGAAATGAGACCGGTATTCCATGTCTTGCGTACATTCAGTGTTACTGTGCAGTATGTTTAAAGAGAACCTGTCACCTGGTACAGCCGAGGTTCTCACCCAGGACCGGAGGCTACCATTGCTCGACTTCTAGAAGTTATTCTAGTTCCAGGGCAGGTCACCCCTCTGGGGTATTATACACATCAAAATGTCCCCTGAACCACAACCACCTCCTGAAGTCCTGAGTGGTCCCCTGCAGTGCTGGATGGAAACCTCGGCTGTGACTGGATTGGTGGCACCCGTGATTAACCATTTGTGATGCTCAGTAAGACCTGAATAGCTGATGGCCATGGTCATTTACCTTCCTGTTTTTGAGCGAAATATATAGGCTGACCTCTGCTGGAGAAAATGCTGGTTGCTTGTTTGTCATACTGATCCTCTGGCATCAATACTTTTTGAATCACTAATTAGAAATATGCAGATCACCAGAATTGTCTTTATCGGTTGCATCCTTTTTTTAAAGTATTTGACCCAGGGAAAGCCAGGCAAATAGCAATTTCAGCAGGAGGCCACCATTGACAGCCTGTATTTTTTCTCCAATTTCTGCCTTCCTTTAGACATTTTTACTTTTTGTGAAGTGTCATGAAGGGTTTCTGAGAGCATGGGCCAAAAGGACCACAGATGCAGCTGTTGCGGGAGTGATTTTGATTGGTGCACACAGCTATTAATATGGTTCTACATGGGTGTGCAGAAGTCGCACTTGTGTTGGTAGAGAACCCCTAAGGGGTGGAGCTTTATTGGTAGTTTAGAAGAAATTCTCAGGGGTGGAGCTTTATTGTTAGTTTAGAAGAAATCCTTAGGGGTGGAGCTTTAGTGGTAGTTTAGAAGAAATCCTCAGGGGCGGAGCATTGGAGTTTTACAGTGAATGTTTTGCTGCTATCGAAGAGGTGTTTGATTTGAATGTGTTTATGGAAGGGGGTACCATGCTGTTTGTGTGTGATTCAGGCCACATTCACACTTATAATTCACATGGTATATCAAGATATAAATCTTACTTTCATTCGCTGTTTTCCTTTTCCATGTGCACCCATTTATTTCTAAAAGGCCCTCAATGCGCCTTAAAGCGTTGCAAAACATGCAGCTGTTGTGATGAGAAGAAAAGGGTCAGATGTGGCTTTTGATGTGTTGAGAAGCCAGAGGAAATAGATGACGCACAGAAAAACACATGTACATCGATACAACATGCACTATGACACCCGTTCATGGTGGTGAACGCGCCCTTTAAGGTTCATGCTTGCAGCTTGTGGCTTTGTATTGAAAATTTTCCTCCTCCTGAGCGTTGCATTAGGACTTGAAGGGAGAGCTGGGAAAAAAATCTTTAAAGACATATAGCCAGTGCTTGACAAGGAAGGAGATTGGTGAATTGTGGAGAATGCTGCATGCCGGGTCCGGGTAGTGTGTGCTGGTTGGCTTATCGGCAATGACAATACCTGCCCTCCACACTGGCTGGTCTGATATATTTTATATTCAGATGAATCCTAACGGCTTGGTGAGTCCGTGACCCGGAATGAGCATGGACATATCAGATGTCCGACTTGTTTTCTGGATCAGGGTTAGTGAGCACTAAGCAGTGCAGCAAGGATGAAGATGACATTGGTGGAAGCTATCATATTCCTATCCTGGCAAGTTGCAGTTAAAGCTGAAGCCGCTAAATACACATAAACTTTTAAAGAACTTCTTTCTTTCCCTTCTTTCTTTCCCTTCTTTCTTTCTTTCTTTCTTTCTTTCTTTCTTTCTTTCTTTCTTTCTTTCTTTCTTTCTTTCTTTCT
>NW_017306694.1:810680-823900 GCF_000935625.1 Nanorana parkeri | reverse complement strand
CCCCTCATCATGTTTGTTAGCACATGATCACTGAAGCAAAACTGATTGGCTCCTTGTGCTGCTTCTCCCTCACCCAGTCTGAGTTCTGCTGTACAGGGGCTGCAAGAGGCTGATACCAGGTCACATTCAGGTACATACACTGCTTGTAGATAGATAGATAGATAGATAGATAGAATATATGGTTATATGTGCCCAATGTTCAGCTTTAAGGAGAAATTGTGTGTGAAGTGATTTTGTAGTCGAGATCTGCAGATGGCAATCCTCCCGGTTGGAGCCGATTGACAGGCCGCAGTGGGTTGGAAATTCTTGCCATTGCTGCCTCTTTAATCCTCCCTGTGACGGGCTCTCGGATCCTTTGTGTTGGGGACGCAGAGGTCGTATTGAAGTGTTTACAATGATTTGTGTACTTTTCGTTATGACACAAAGCTCACTGTTGCAATAGTTTGGCACTTTGCGTTGTTTGCGGCCCGCTGCATTGTCCTCCGCAACAAAAAGCAGAGAAGAAAGGGGATTAGGTTTCTGTTTGCGCAGGGAGCAGACGCGGCCGGCGTACGGGGCGCATGGACTCGACTTGCCGTAGGATGTCGCCTGTCGGCGGTGAGGGCGAGCCCAGGCCGCCGTCGATGGAAGCCGTCCTGGTTTTCCTGCACATGATTGTTATGAAGATGGAGATGTTTATTTTATCTTCTCTTTGTCTTTGTGTACTGTAAATATTGAGGGATAATCTACTTTCCCTTTCTGCCTTACAGCTGCCTGCTCCGTCTTGAGGAGGCCACATACAATTGCAATTTGACTGTTGTCATTGGGGACTGAAAGTCATTGGAAACCCAAAATGTTACAGTTGTCACCAGAATAGGAGGTGAGAGGAAATCTTCCAATGGGAACTTAGAACGTACAGCAATGTTCTGGTGACAACTGTCTCAAAGTTTTATCAAACTCATTTTTTTTTGTTCGTAATGAATCCAGATCAAACAAATATACATCCGCCAGCAAAGTATTTTTTATATTTTCACCCAAGCACTTATATTCATCAAGTTTATGAACAGCTCCAACTCTCTCAGCTCAGCCTCCCTGAACTTTCTGTACAAGATCACAAGGAACAGAGCAGTCTCCAGCAACTGTTCATCTACTAGCTTAGAGGAGCGGATTACCTTACCATGCCTGTATGATTGTGGAGACTCACACAGTTACTAGCACACACAAGGGGGGCTCCATAGGAACCAAAGGAACCCCTAAAACAGGATATCAGGGCCAGTGCTCAGGGGACCAGTTGATTCTGCAGGAAACTAAAACTTTTAAACATCAAGAATCAGCGTTCATTGTAAGTGATTTAATCGGCATTTGAAATGGCTTAAAGAACTTTTGACTTTAATATCACTTTGAGACGGGATTCCATTCACTTCCTGTCCCAGAGACGCAACAGGAAGGCGAGGGGAATCCCCTCAAAGTGATATTAAAGTCAAAATGTTTTAAGCTATTTCAAATGCTGATGAAACCGCTTACAATGGACGCTGCTTCTTGCTGTTTCCCAAAAGGGACATAGACGGGGGTTCTAAACATTCCCTACTCCAGAGTTAGGTAACCTCGGCACTCCAGCTGTTGTGGAACTACAAGTCCCATGAGGCATTGCTGACAGTCACAGGCATGACTCCCAGAGGCAAAGGCATGATAGAATTTGTAGTTTCACCACAGCTAGAGTGCCGAGGTTGCCTCCCCCTGCCATACTCTATCCAAAGCAAACAAATAAAAATATTGGCTATATATACATGTAAAAATTCTAAATTGTCCACGTTTCTACCTTTTAGAACAGGAGTGGGCAAACGCCAGCCCTCCAGCTATTGAGGAACTACAAGTCCCATGAGGCATTGCAAGACTGACAGATGCAGAGACATGTTGGGATTTGTGGTTAAAGCACAGCTGGAGGGCCTGAGTTGTCCTCAGTTTTAGAGGCATAGGAATGCCTTAGGTGATACATAGACGGGTTGGATTGATTTGTGTAAAGTTCTATTTAGATGCAGGTCGTGATTTTTTGGGATCAGTACGTTATCACAAGCAAGTCAATGTATTCATTTCATTTTTGGATAAAGACCTTCCAGCTTTAAAAAAAGCGCCTGATCCGTGTTCTCTTAGCAAGCGAATGTGTGCTAATGCCATTGTCAGTATTTTCTGTCACTAGCCTCTCATCCCTCTAAATGTGCCCCGGACGCGGCGCGGGGCCCCAACATGTGCGCGTACACACCGGAGGAACGGTGCAAGCGGCGAGGTCGCTCCCGTAGGAGAAAGATGGACAACAAAAGCGACATGTAAAGCCTCCGATTTGTGCCTGAGATTACGTCTATTCAGGAGACCCCATTAGCAAAGGTCGCCATGAGACATTAAAATGAATCTCGAGCCGGCGCATTATCTCGCCTTTTATGAAAATGCGCAAACAAAAGCAGCGCGACTCTTTGAAAAATAAGAGGGAGTGAGAAGAAGAGGGGAAAAAATCTGTCCAATGCAAGACTCTCCTCTCCTCTGCCTATTGTTCCATTGTCTTGGAGAGGCCATTAAAATGAACAGCAGGTTGCGGTGAAAATTTCATTAAGCCTTTGTTCGCTCATTATGAGAAAGCCATATTCATAGCTCGGCTTTTTATATTTTTCTTTCTCTTTCAAAGTCGAGGAAACGCTGTTTTTTTTTTTTTTTTTCCCTTTTCCTATTTTTTTATTCTTCTTCTTCGTCTCAATACAAACCCGTGAAACATAAGTTAAAAGTGTGGAAAAAAAAAATTGAAAGAATAGCAAATAATGAGGAGAACAAAAAAGGGGGTCAGAGGGTGACGCAGACTTGGGTTTGTACATGGGCATTAAAAGGGGTCCTTTTGCAGCGCTCGCTCTCTCTCCCTCGCCGTCCCACACTTACCGAGGTATTCATTTACATCTCTACAAACGCCTTGATTTCTGCAATTAAGCCTTCCGGCTGGTATATGGATTCTTTTTCAGAGTAAATATCCTGGAGTCACTCGTGCTTTGTGTGCACCTCCCCTCTTGTGTTCCTCTCTTTTTTCCATATTTTTTTGCTTTTGCGGCGGAAGCCCTCGATTTTAAGGTGGTAGTCATAACCGATGTATTCTTTCTGATTTCAATAGCGCTTTTCTCTATTATAGTGAACCTTTCAGGAGCTTTACAAGTCTGCAGGATGAAATCCCTGACATGTCACAGTATACAGCAAGAGGAAACATCTTTTTTAGAAAAGCTCCACCTTTTATCATTAAAAAGCCATCCTTGAGCTCCAGTCGGTGACTTTGCCTAGACTGAGATGATGTTATCAGTCTGCTGCAGGCAGGGGGAAGCATTTCCTCAGTCTCTTCTCCCCCCAGTGATTAGACTGTATATTGTAACTGTGAAGCAAGTCTCTCAGCCCAGGAAGTAGACAGTGGCCCTGGATCAGAGGTAGGCAACCTGGGCCCTCTAGCTGTTGTGGCAAGTCTCCCAGTCCAGGAAGTAGTTTGGTAGCTCTGAATCAAGGGTAGGCAACCTGGGCCCTCTAGCTGTTCTGGTAAGTCTCTCAGACTAGGAAGTAGTTCGTAGCCCTGAATCAAGGGTAGGCAACCTGGGCCCTCTAGCTGTTGTTACAAGTCTCTCAGTCCAGGAAGTAGATGGTGGCCCTGGATCAGAGGTAGGCAACCTGGGCCTAGCAAGTAGACGGTAGCCCTGAATTAAGGGTAGGCAACCTGGGCCCCCTAGCTGTTGTGGCAAGTCTCCCAGTCTAGGAAGTAGATAGATGCCCTGGATCAGAGGTAGATAACCTGGGCCCTCTAGCTGTTGTGGCCCTCTAGCTGTTGTGGCAAGTCTCTCAGTCCAGGAATTAGATGGTGGTCCTGGATCAGAGGTAGGCAACCTGGGCACTCCAGCTGTTGTGGCCCTCTAGCTGTTGTGGCAAGTCTCTCAGTCCAGGAAGTAGATAGTGGCCCTGGATCAGAGGTAGATAACCTGGGCACTCCATATGTTGTGGCAAGTCTCCCAGTCTAGGAAGTAGATAGTGGCCCTGGATCAGAGGTAGTTAACCTGGGCCCTCTAGCTGTTGTGGCCCTCTAGCTGTTGTGGCAAGTCTCTCAGTCCAGGAATTAGATGGTGGTCCTGGATCAGAGGTAGGCAACCTGGGCACTCCAGCTGTTGTGGCCCTCTAGCTGTTGTGGCAAGTCTCTCAGTCCAGGAAGTAGATAGTGGCCCTGGATCAGAGGTAGTTAACCTGGGCCCTCTAGCTGTTGTGGCCCTCTAGCTGTTGTGGCAAGTCTCTCAGTCCAGGAAGTAGATGGTGGTCCTGGATCAGAGGTAGACAACCTGGGCACTCCAGCTGTTGTGGCAAGTCTCCCAGTCTAGGAAGTAGATAGTGGCCCTGGATCAGAGGTAGATAACCTGGGCACTCCAGCTGTTGTGGAACTAATAAATTGCATGAGGCATTGCAAGACTCTGACACCCACACAGATGACAACTAGAGGCAGGAGCATGATAGGATTTGTAGTTTCACCACAGCTGGAGTGCTGAGTTTGCCTACCTCTGCCCTGGATGATGCCTGAACAAAGATGGGGCTGTTTTTCTGTGGAGAAAGGAAGATGAAGGCATTGTGATGGGGAATACTGTAATTTCTGTGAAAAGGATGATACATTATTGAGCATTTTTTCCTTAACATGTAAAACATTTATGATGCTAGTTCCACTTTAACTTAGTAAAATTGCCCACTCTGAGGTATATAGATGAATGGGAGGGCATTCAACTTGCACCCAGATGCCACTAGCTGAAGACTGGTGCCCAATAAAACTAAACTCTGGGAACAGCAAATATTGTCTAAATACAGGAGGCATGTCTATTCCTGTAATAAAGACCAGTCACTGCTGCTCTCTCTGCTTGTGCAGGCTGACTGGTCTTGTCTCCGCCCCCTCCTTTAATAAAGACCGGTCACTGCTGCTCTCCCTGCTGGTGCAGGGTGACTGGCCTTGTCTCCGCCCCTTCCTGTAGTGGGTGGAGCCTGCTGAACCCCTCCCACAGCTCTGCTCTCAGTACAGGCTATGTACAGCACAGTGGTGATGATGATATTGCTACTTTTACAAGGAAATATCGGGTTTTCTAAAGGCATTTGGTGCACAAAAGTGGATTTATATCCTTTGTGGCTATTGAGGAATATATTAAAATAAATGTTTTTGTTCCTGGAGTTCAACTCTAAATACCGTTATTGTCTTGAGCTGCTGAGGTGTTATATTGTGTCTTCTCATTGACTATCTTGTATCATCCAGATTAGGCTGTTTATCTCAGTTTTTAGTGCCACAGAATGCCTGCCTGTTTCCTCAAGCTAGCGAGGTCCTTCGTCTTTGTTGGGATCGTCTTTTAAGCTGCGAGTTTCTTTGTGTGCAAAATACAAACAACCCTTTTGTGAAGGGAAAAGACTTCTGGGTAAATCCCATTGTTTGCTTGGCCTGTAAGTGAATACCCGACCACTTGGTTTATAAAGCATCACACGGCCTTTACTGAACCAGAATGCAGCCCATGGACGGCATTGTTTCGTACTGCTAGACCTCATAGCTGGTAGTTCCAGTCAGCATGTGAAGTCCTTTTCTTCCAAAGGAGAAGGGACTTCATAAATACGACTTTTCCATGTATTTCCCAGGGTGCATTGTATGAAGTCTTCCTTCTGTCATCAATGTAAGAGTTTATACAAGGCAATAGGTGGCCACTCAATAACATGGTCATATCCTCCAGAAGATGGAACCATGAACAGTTCTTTCTCTCAGCTGAAACAACCAGCCCGGCCACAGCTCTTCCATGCAGCACTCTGAGCCTCATGGTTGTAGCTGTAGTTGCCCACCCCCGCTGTCCCTAAAAGATAAATGGTGAAATCCTAGAGAGGGTTCTATAGGACTTCTGCCATGGAATCTATGTACAATGTGCACCATTCATTACCCCTGCTGTAATGAAACCCATAGAGCATCCTGGAGAGTTTTGGCAATTCCTTAAACCAAATACTGGGACCCAGAAAGCTGACAAAATACTATCTGGGTTGTTGTTCTGGTTCAGCAAAGTCCATGGGATTCTTTTTTTTGCATGTACATTTTTTTATTTGCGAGCAAAGTTGTACACTTACATGTAGTGTCAAGGTCACAAGGCACATTAAAAAAAAAAACAGTACAAAAACCAAAGAAGGCATACAAATGACTAGTGAATAATAACAGAACTATACGTTCATTAACTAATGATACATTTTCTAGTGATACAGCCATATACCTTGTTATGTGCGGGAAAGGTTTCCGTAAAGACCAGGTTAAGTCCATGGGATTTTTTTAAACATCCAATAAGTGCACCCTCAGAGGACTGCTATGCAAAAATGGCACTTACCCAGAAGTCCTTTCATCGCTTACAGGTCCATGTTTGCATACCTTTTGTAGAAGAGCTTTCCCTGAAGCCGCCAGGTCTTAGAAATGAATTATTATAGTTTGTGCTATTGAATACAAACTGAGTGGAGTGGGGTTACTTTGTCCCCAATTTTAAAAAAACAAACAAACAAATAATTAAAACAATAATTAAAATAATAAACATTAAAAATATACAGCATGTTGCGTCCATTGGGGTAAACAGAAACCAGAAAGGACTGTGCAGTCCCAACAGCGTGTGAACTCATGGTGTGAGAAGTGGACAAGTTCATTAGCTCACAAGTGGAGTTAATGAGCCACCATGAGGCGAAGGTGGATAGGGGGTGGAGGTAGATGGGGGGCAAAAGTGGATGGATGACGGAAGATTGAGCTAAAGGGGCAGATAGGGGGCAGAGGTAGATAGGGGGCAGAGGTAGATAGGGGGCAGAGGTGGGATGGTAGAGGTGGTGGAACTGTCGCTGTCTTATCACTCTTACTGATTTCTGTGCACAGTCTGAATCTTCAGATTTGGCCCCCAACTGCCTGAATCTTTTAATTTTCACCATACACATCCCACGATCGTATCTAGTGGCTCATCTCACATTGGATGGCCACCTTTAATCACCTAGCACATCATTTGCCATCAACCCACGATGGAGCTTACAGCACAGCTCGCAGGACTTCCTCCGTTCCACCAGTTAATTCCATTAACAGACGATGCTTTACTCTGGAAGGGAGCAAGTGTCAGCCATTTTACTCCCCCTCCAATAATCAATATCGTTAAAGTCATTGGCCAGGGCGATCGTTTAATGCATGCTATACACGGGGCGCAGTAAATTGCTATGAAAGGCCTTGGCTGGTTTAAGGTTTAGGAGTTAATTGCTTGGTGGTTGTTTTCCTGTCACTGTGAAGAAATATAGTTCTATGCCTGAAAGCATCTCGTTTTTTGGGGAAATTGATGAAGTCTTTAATAAATAAATGTTCTTTTGTATTTTTGAACCAGTCAGAAATGTATTTTTGTAGGTACCTGAATCTCTGCTCTGAAATTGCTTTAACAGGGGAACCCTCTGAATATTTGGGTGTCCCGTTTATTAACCTTATTCTCTTCCACACTGAGGAGGAGTGTTAGCTCGGTGTCAGGCCCCTACAGAGACTGTCATATGTCTTGAATCAGCTCAGTGCTGAAGGCAGAAACACTTGATGTATTCTGAAGGAGTGTAAAACTGTCAAAGGGAACCTTAAAGTGAACCCGTGCCCAGATCATGTACACCAACGTATTTACATATTCTGAACAGGCAGGGAAGCCCTTATTCATCCCTGTATCTTAAAAGCTGAACTCCGGCCTTCCCTTCAGTCTTGCACAGTTGTACCGGCTCCTCTCCTGGACTGAAGTTGATTATTATGATTCCACTGCACACGGTGAGCTTCTCATTTCCTTGATGGAGGATGTCCAGCTTCATCTGCCCCAGGGGTGGGCAACCTCCGGCCCTCCAGCTGTTGTGAAACTACAAGTCCCATAAGGGAATGCAAGATTCGCACAGGCATGACTCCCAGAGACAGATGCATGATGGGATTTGTTGTTTCACCACAGCTAGAGGGCCGGCATTTGCCCACCCTGCCCTAGTGCTTTCATTCTCAGCCTTCCTATCCCTGTTCTGCCACTTTTATTCATTGGATTTCAGTCATGGGGGCTCAGCATCACATGTGGGCATTCCCTCGGGTGGTCTGCATGCAAATACAGCCTCCTCCAGACTGACATCCACCTATCAATACATTCGGATATTTGCATAACTCCTCCCAAGAGCCAGCCTACTGCTTACATCAGGGCTTAGGGTTCTTAGGAGGACTATGGGGTCAGGGCTTTTCCCCATAGTTCTTCTAAGGTTTACAAGAGGACACAAACTAGCGTCTTCCCGTCACCCAAAGCTCAGTAGACGCCACAGCTGGAACGGATCCCGACAATGCTGTCTGGATCCACCCAGCTGCGTGAGTGACTATCTAGAGGCAGTGCCTATAGAGACTACTGCCTATCCAGAGGCAGAGCCAGCTGTACCCGCCCCCTCCCCCGTCCGTTCCGCCAGTCAGCGCTGGAGGATCAGACAGGGGAGGGGATCCCTGCAGGGAGCCGTGAGTGACAGTCACGGCTCTCTGCACGGATAGATCGAGAAGTGAGCGAGCGACGGTATGTGTTCGCTCACGTCCTGATCTACTGAGCCGACCTGTGACAGTTTCATTGTCACAGGTCGGCTCAGATTATGAGGCTGAGTGAAAAATCACTCGCCTCATAATTCTCACTCGCCTCCTCCTGAGGCAGGGTGCTGTGATGTTTTTAGGAAAGAATGTACATCAAGCCGGCCTCTCCCACCAACCTTGATCTGCCTGCGTTACATAGAGAATCACAGTGTGATGACTTCACAGGGACTAAAGTTATGTCATGTAAATGGAAAGGTTTTATTGAAAATTGTATTAAGCTTGTTGATGAGGGGAGGAGGAACCAGGAAAGGCAAAATAAAAGTAATTTAACTTCTGATTTAAGCATTGTGGAATAATTAAATTTTCTAAGCTATTGAAATCTTATGGAGAGCAGATCTTGGCAGGCTGCCAGCCATCCAATGTAAACACACAGCGGGTGTTTCTAAGCTATTTGAAACCGATTTGTTGTGATCTATGTAGATCTTTAAAATGAATAACTGTAATACGCCCAGGTGTGAACCATACCCATAGGAAATAATGGGATTTCGGTGTTTGAGCATTTTGCAGAGCGTAGGAACGCGCTACAAAACGCCCAGGTGTGAACCAGGCCTACATCGCTGATAGTTACTAGTTCACTTTTGCATGGTAGTACCATAAGACGGCCTCCATGGGTTTCTTACATCATCAAACTGATCTGAGACTTTGTCTCTGAAAGGGAGCGAATGTATCTAAAAAACAGAACAACTAGACTATCCTGGGAGGGGAGGCTGCCATGTTGAAACAATTCAAGAGTACATGAATGGCTGGTACTAGTTCACCTTTGCTTGGTAGGACCATAGCTCTGCCTCACGCCCTCCAGTGTAGAGTCCACCGTTGCAGTGATGCCTATGGGACAGAAAATATAGTCCTTGACTTTGCCTATTGTTCTTTCAACCAGTTTAATCAATTTAATCTTACCATGGATAGCAAAATGCACGCAATGCGACTGTCCGCCATTACACCCCTTAGAGCCAAGAGCAAGACACAGTTTGTTTTGTTGTTTTGGCTTACCCTACCGACCATCACCCTTTATGGTTCGGGTCACCAGACATCTCACATGTTGATGGAGGAGAAGGCAACAGGAGGAGCTTTAACACACAAATGGGACCGGAAGACCCAAACCACCCAGGTGGACAGGAACAGAACTTGGAATTATGGCAGTGAGCTATCCAAGACCTATACAAACCCAGGGTCCCGCTCTGCCCTTTAGGCCCCACTTATTACTTACAATATGACTTTTAGATGGAGTCACCCTTAAACCCCTCCTCTCCCAGACTATCACTGCTAATATGTGAACCTGTCGCATTGCTTTAGACTATGAAATTAGAATCTCCCTGTAAAAGGAACCACATTCCTCCAACTTGTCTTTCCCTCCCTCCGAGATCAGCAGAGACGGTTAAGTGCTGCATGTACCTGACCGTGCGAAGCGTAAAACAAATTGCGCTGACAGTAGATTCCATCCAGCATGTAATTTGTATAATTGTGATTATGTTCAGTGCAGTTTACGGTGTAATCCTCTAGAAAATCTTTACACAACTTTACCGTAATCAGCCCCCGAGGACACAAACCGCGAACACAAAGTTTTAATGATCTGGGCCCCGTCCGCGCAACCTTAACCATTCTGAAGAATGCTTGTGCATGATTAAGTTGCCCGTCCTCCGATAACATAATTAATGCTCTGGGTAGTTAGACATTGTATACTCTGTGACAGACCTCGGGCACGCATCGCCCGCGGCCGTTTATTTTCTACAGCACAAAACAATCGCACTTAACAAGGGAGGCCCTCTGGAAAGGCCAAGTTGGCTTCTATTGTCTGCTGGGCGGCCGGCGAACGGTTAAACCTCTTGGATTTATTGAAGCATTAAACGGAGAGAAGACAAAATAGAGTTATTTCATGAAGTGATTCACCGTTGTAACTTTTTGTGTTTTTGTAATTCAGAGCTCAGAGCTGACTTATAGGGGATTCAAACAAAGCTGAATCTGGTAATGATCTCTTACATCAGTCTCTACGCCACAGAAGCTCACATTCTAACATGCCCTTTCCTCCCAAAGTCACACATCATTATTATACATTGATATCGAACATATTCCATAGCGCTGTACAGAAGACACTAAATCAGTCACATCAGTCTCTGCACCAGAGGAGCTTACACTCTAATGTCCCACCACAGTCACACACTGTTATAATTATACATTTATATGGCTCTGACCTATACTGTAGTGCTGCACAGAGAACACTGAGCCAGTCACATCAGTCTCTGCACTACGGGAGCTTACACTCTAATGTCCCACCATTGTTACAAACTATTATAATTATACATTTATATAGCTCTGACATATTCTGCAGTCTCTGCACCAGAGGAGCTTACACTCTTTCTGACCACAGTTATACACTATTATTACACATTTGTATAGCTCTGACATATTCTGTAGTGCTGTACAGAAGACACTAAACCAGTCACATCAGTCTCTGTACCAGAGATGCTTTCCATCTAATGTCCCACCACAGCCACACACTATTCTAATTATACATTTACATAGCTCTGGCATATACTGCAATGCTGTACACAGAGAACGCTGCTATTTAAAAGAGAACTATGGGGTCAGGGCTTTTCCCCATAGTTCTCCTTAGGGTAACGGGAGGACACAAACTAGCGTCCTCCCGTCACCCTAGTCTCAGTATACACGCCGCAGCCGGAGCGGATCCCGACATCGATGTCGAGATCCGCCCAGCTGCGTGAGTGACAGCTGGCTCTGCCTATCTAGAGGCAGAGCCAGCTGTACCCGCCCCCTCCCCCGTCCGTTAGAGCTGACTGGCGGATCGGAGCGGGGAGAGGGGAATCCAGCCCCTCCCCTGTCACGGCAGAGAGCTGTGACAGGATCGAGAGGTGAGCGAACGCCGGTATGTGTTCGCTCACCTCCCGATCTACTGAGCCGACCTGTGACAGTCTCATTGTCACAGGTCGGCTAGAACTAGGAGGTGAGTGAAAAGCACTCACCTCATAGTTCTCCTTTTAATAGCCGCAAATGAGCAGCATTTAAAAATATTAGCTTTTTCCGTGCGGGAACTGCAAACGCTATGTGTGAATGCAACATGAAGGTTTCCACGAACATGGGATGGCAGCTGGAAGATCCATCTGCACATGATCGCTCAGTAGAATGTTTGTTTGTGACATAAACATGTTGCCTTGTTTCATCTGAACGCCTATACATTCGGATGACATGTCTGGTAGATCAGTTTTCTTGGGATTGGATGGCCGGGGGGATTATGGGTTGTAGAGGGTTGTGTAGAGGCTGCAGACTGCCCATACATATGTGATTCCTGATCTTACTGTAATTGGCTCATCATGTCTGTGGACTGGTCTTGGCTATCAGCACATGTATAAGCTCCAAGCTTTATAGCTAAACTAAACTTTCTAAAACTCCTTTTTTTAATTTTACGATAGAGTGAAGGAGGGTTAGAACTCCTGTCAGCTTTTTTTTGGCCATCTTTGTTCCTCCTGGGGCGATTTCCCTTCACTTGCTCTCCAAAAGCAACAACAGCAAGTGAGAGGAAATCCAAACAAAGAGAGTGAAAATCCCTGGTGGTCAGTAGTGATGGGCTCGGGCGTGTTCGCAGCTCCACGTGCCGAGCCCGCCAGGAAGCTGATAGCACCAATCACAGGCACTGAGACATTATCCCGGTCTGCAGCTGCGGACCGAGCTAATGTCTCAGTGCCTGTGATTGGTGCTATCAGCTTCCTGGCGGGCTCGGCACGTGGAGCTGCGAACACGCCCGAGCCCATCACTAGTGATCAGCAGGATCACCAGAGGTGAACAACAGTGTCCCTGTTGGAAGATCTCCCATCTATTCCTATTCTGGTGACTACCCAAAATTTTGGATTTTTTTTTCACTTTCAGGGTTTGTTCACACCAAGTGCGGAGCAGATGCAGGGCAGTTTAAGAACGCATTAAAAATGCATCCAATGTATTCCAATGGTATTTTGGGCTCTAATTCACACCACAGCATTCAAACGCATCAAAAACACATGCAAATGGCGCAGAACGCATCAAGAACGCGGCAAAACACACTGCACTGCATGTGAAGAGAATTCATGCAGATCTGGATTTGGTGTGAACAAGCCCTCAGTGATAACGGTCACCAGAACAAGTAGGGTGGGTGACACAGACCGCAATAAAAAAAAAAATCTGACAGGTGTTCTATTCCCTCTTCCCTCCATCCAAAACTAAATAAAAAAAAATTGAAAATTTGGGCTTCAGTTGAACCTGTGATCATGTGTTCATCCAGCATCGGGACCTCTCTGTTTACATCCTGCCGGGGTCCTTTTTTTTGGGTCCTGGCTGTCCACTGGAGGAGTCCTCTCAGTATTCAGAGGAATACTGATGATGGGGAGTCAAGGGGACCAGCCAGGGAGTTCATCTGCTGTGCTGGATTAGCGGTCCCCGCTGGCGGAAATGATGTTGGCAAGGGACCTGATTACGAGGACTTCTCTGGTGGACAGCCAGGAAGAATGACCCGTGAGAAGGACCCCAGCAGGAAGTAAACAAAGAGGAGAAGGATCCGAGTTAGTATGACTTGCGTTACCAGGTTCAGAAAAACGAAACC